>NW_028234433.1:15786074-15793574 GCF_977035675.1 Penaeus japonicus
GCAAGAACTCAAGCAAGCTTATTGCGATCGTATTGTGACGGTACAGTGTGATTACCTGCTATTGTCCTCGAGCGACGGTGAGGCCATAGTCGGGTCTCGATCCGTTTCCCTGTTGGAATAGTGTGAATGAAGCTTGATGGGTCACGTGGAGGACATCAACTTGTAATCTTGTTAAACTTCTCGTGAAATATTTCGGATTTCGATTTTTCGGTGGACATACATACGTTGTAATGTTATTGTTATTGTCGTTATATTATATTATTATTACAATTATAATTTTGGTTCTTGCTTTTACTATTAGAATAATCATCATCAATATCTTCCTTTCGATTATTGCTATCATTATTGTTAATAACATTGTTATTATCATCATCATCATTACCATCATTATCACCAAAACTATTATCATCATATTTTAATTCCTAGGATGATGATAATCATCATCTCATTTTCATTATTATCATCATTAGTAATATCATTGCTATCATTATTATTGTTGTTATTATTATTATCCTTACTACCATCATTACCCTCCCTTGCAGATGACAGGGATAGAGAAACAGCTTTGTCAGCTCAGGTTGAGACTTGGAACCTCTGTAGTAGATGGAATCACTCTATTTACAGTTTAAAGAAAGCCATGGATTGTAAAACTAAAGTACAAAAAGATGCTGTCACTCTTTCCCTTATCATACAAGCATTGGTGCCAGTGGGATTATAGACACAATGATGAATCAGCAGCCTATAACAATACTCAAGGCCTTTGCTTCTCACACAGAACATTTACTGATGTCTGGAGCCCCAAACTTGCATTCACTCCAATTAGGACATAAAATAATGGAACAGGTATAAATTTCAATTCAAGGCTACATGACTATAGGAGCGACTTTATTCATACCCAAATTTATATCATTATTATAAATATTATGTAATTTTGCTGTTGCTGTTGGATTAGTTATTATTTTCATCTTCATCATCATTATCCTCAACATCAGCACGACCATCATTATCATTTCCATTATTATTGTTATTACTGATGCTATTATTATAATCACATAATAAGCAATAGCAGTATCAATATCTTCATCATCACTATTACCCCTACATGATATATCCATTATTGCTATCCTCATCATGATTAGGGTATCTGCAATCACTTTTTTTCTTTTTTCTCTTAGTAGTCACATCAACAGAGTCATAAATTTGATACACTTATAAAAAAAACTTTACAAATATCACTCTGGATGAATAGTTTTAAATAACAAAAGAATTAGCTTCACAGCATTTGTAATTAAATTAAAATATTTCTTAATCCTTTTTGCATATATTAATGTTTATTCATTCAGTTATTTTAATGATTATTATTAATATCTGTTCTTTACTGTTTTTAATTGGATGCATTTATCATCATTACTACTAATATGAACAATTATTTTTTTTATATGATGTAATAATTCCAAATTACTAGTTTATTATTAGCATTATTATATAAAATTTTACCCTCACCAATGATCTCACTGAGCTTATTACATTCAAAATATGTCTACAAAGAATAAAATAATATACCAGTAAAAGAAATCATAAATAGAAAAATATTGTCCATTCTTCAGTGATTCTCCTCATTACTCATCATGAGTTTAGTTTATCTTTGAGAAAGGAAAAAAGACATACAAAATTACCTTTATTTATGACATCATATTTTGAGGCAAATAAAACACAGTCCAGAGTTTAAAATAAGGCAGTACAGAATAAAGATATGATGACTAGTTTGAAATATTTCTAAACATACTCCTAGTAAATTGTACTGACACCTATAATTTGAGTCAACTGTTTATATATATATGTGTGTGTGTGTGTGTGTGTGTGTGTGTGTGTGTGTGTGTGTGTGTGTGTGTGTGTGTGTGTGTGTGTGTGTGTGTGTGTGTGTGTGTGTGTGTGTGTGTGTGTGTGTGTGTGTGTGTGTGTGTGTGTGAAATAATTTGTTTACATTAATTACAAGCTGCCAATTACCACTAAAATAGCTAAAGTGTTAAACAAGTAATACCTGCAAAGGCAGAATACAATATTCATTAGTTCATAACATATAGGCTATGTTAAACCTAGAATATACTAAATTTCTGGAACTGAATAAGAAATATGTGGTTCTGGTACTCAACAATATATTCCATTAAAAAAATATGGGCATATAGAACACTTCTTACATGTTTTACCACTTGCAGGATATATTTAATTAGTAGAAGCTACAACACTTTCACATTTTACTCATATATAATATCTGTATATACTTGAAGTTGCAATATAATTTAAAATATAAATTATTTATAAACTTTTTGTAAAAGATAGGACATGTCACTATAATTATTTGTATTGCTTATAAGATACAGGTATTATCAAACACCTGTTACAGTTTTCCTTAATATTTGATTTCCAAATGAGAAATACTGTCAAATCCAAATAAAATTCCCATTATCATAAATTTACTTCTTTACAACAACTATGCCATACTACACGTGTGCACACTATACATTAGTTTTTCTAGTATATTAAGAAAATACAATGCTTTATATCTTGGTTATCATTTTAAATTATCCTTAACAAAGTGCCCTCAGTCTAAAGTGTTTCTTAAACATGGTAGCAATAACATTGTGTTATTTGCTATTTTTTCATACTTGAAAGTGAGCAGGCACTAAAAGATGAAGTTTAATCATAGGCACTAATAATACTTGTGTCTTCCTGATCCAGTATTGGACCTGATTGTCTAAATGCATTATCAACACTAAAATAGCTGAAATATGTAAATGAGTATAAATTTCAAAAAATGCCAATTACTGTCAAATTAATTACAGCAGAAATTATGAAATTATATATGTCAGTAAAGAGTTCAGATAATAATTTGGCATACAATAGCAATAGCAAAGCCTAGAAAAATCATTAATCATACTACAATACAACATATCAAATACCACCAAAATATTTTTTACATTTAAACTGAAAATACATGTAGTACAAAATAGCAAACGCAGTACAACATATAAAAATATTTATCAAGATCATACAGTTAATGGCAGGTTTATACTCAAATTAAGAGTCTTAATACTGCTTACTCAAATACTGAAGATTGGAAAGGCAATTTTATAATAAGAATTCAAAAAAGTGCAATTATAATGAACATATGATAATAATCATATGCTCATGGATTTTTCTAATTTATAAGACTACTTTACTGAAAGCTCTTCATCTTTTTAGTAAGTATTTCCTAGAGCAATGAACTGGTATAAGCATATATATTTAGTCTGTCATTTATAACATTTTACTACTCAGTTAAAATATACCTACACTTCTAGATATAGTTAGATTTACTATTTGTGCTTTAGTGTACTCTATATTCCAAAGCTAATTCATAGCTCCTGGGACCGAAATCTAGTTATCTGTGAAAGAGTGAGCCACAAAGCCATAGAGCATTTCGTGAATAAGTAAAACTACTGTCATAGATCATGATAACAATAAATTTTGAAAATATGACACCTTTCCCAATTTGTGCCAGAGAGATAGAGAGAGAAAGAGAGAGAAAGAGAGAGAGAGGTAGTGTGTGTGTGTGAGTGTGTGTGTGTGTGTGTGTGTGTGTGTGTGTGTGTGTGTGTGTGTGTGTGTGTGTGTGTGTGTGTGTGTGTGTGTGTGTGTGTGTGTGTGTGTGTGTGTGTGTGTGTGTGTGTGTGTGTGTGTGTGTGTGTGTGTGTGTGTGTGTGTGTGTGTGTGTGTGTGTGTGTGTGTGAGAAAATGAAGAAAGATATAACAGTTACCTACACAACACTATAATCAGATGTGCATATTTTTATGGTATGGTTTACATTCAAATCTTAGACCAAACCTTATCTGGTTGTCTATTGCTAAAAACATTATAATTACATTTCACGTTCCTTGTTAATATGTTACCGATTAAACTTCCCTGTGATGGCAGCAGTTTTCAATCACTCCAATATTAAACCACAAGCATTATATTAAGTATTTGAAAAAAATATATATATTGTAAAAAATAAAGGAAATAAATAAAATAAATGAATAATTAATGGTGCACATCTATAGAGTAAAAAATATGGAACAATATTTTCTTTTCTTTGTTGATGCTAATATAAAAAAATAACACAATAGTGAATCTATTATTTTTTTTATGGAAAGGATGTATTACAAAAGCAAGGCCCCAAATTTACTCAACTGTGTTTCTCATGTTAGTCAGTAAAACATAACCTATTGAACATAAAATCTCAACTTGTAATAAAGCTACCTTTATTATTCACTTGCATGGGATTTCTCAGAATTTTCCATCAGATCAATGATTTCCCAGAACATCTGAGAAATAAAAGGAAAGGTATAAAAAATGCATCAAATTTGGATCTGACATAGTACATACAGGTTTCAACAAACCTGATCTATCACAGTCAATATTATAAATAAATAATGGTCTTTACATCGCATGAGTTAACCCATTCACAACGGGGGCATTCCAGCCTTGAATGTCACAATGCCGGGGCTTTCGAGTGCTTAGGCCTAAATCAATTAAATGGCTGGCACAATATTGTGCCGCCCGGCCACTGGGCTTTTGAATGAGCGGTATAGTAGTGTACCACCCGTCCAGAGAGGGTTAATATCACTGCTGGAGAAGCTTCAAATAGTCAAGGAGAGCATCAGTGTGGGGATCTGGCACCACGGCTAGCCAGGCCAAAACAGCTAGTGAAGATCGAGCAATGCACATCCATCTCCACCAGTCAACTAGATCGCCAATCTGAGAGAAGACCCAAGAGAGAGAGAATCATTTTTAAAGAAATCAACATACTGTCTTTAATGTGCTATGCAGTTCTCTGACACTACTTCCATGAATACCCAAAATAATGATAATAATCATGATAATAATAACAATAATAATAAAACCAATAATGAATATATTAAATAATTTAATGATAATGCAGTCATGATGGTCACTCAAGCAACATCTGACTGTATGAGTGTTTATGGCATATCTAATCTCTCTGTTCACTTTTCTTACACAACTATTATTTTGTAGTTGACTGCTATATAACAAGTGCTAAAGTACTAAAGTATCCAACATAACTTTATTATGGCATTTGAAAAAAAAAAAAATTACAGAATGTATTGTGGATGGTAGGTGGTGCATGACTGTAGCAGTAATAATAGTACTCATAATGATAACATTAACAGGAATAATCCTAATAATACTAATACTAATAATAAAACCAATAATAATTCTCTAACAACTAATGATTACTGTGGTAAATGATGAAAAGGTAATGGTAGTTAAAAAGAATTAAAAACAAACAATAATATTAATCCTTTCATGGCAGACATGTTTTATGGGGTGGGATCACTTTCTTGCTACATTTTCCATTTTTTTGAAATTACAAGCTGTTTCTTAGTTTTCTTGTGAAACTAGGGTACTTTGCCAAATGCTAATTAGTATCACAGTGCTATTATATTACAGACTCATATAT
This sequence comes from Penaeus japonicus, assembly GCF_977035675.1. NCBI lineage: Eukaryota > Metazoa > Arthropoda > Malacostraca > Decapoda > Penaeidae > Penaeus > Penaeus japonicus. Next base: position 15,791,576 of record NW_028234433.1, read on the forward strand.
CATACCATATGTCTAAAAAATAATAGAGAACACACACAATATTTCAAGAAGCCCACCCTAGGCTGTACATCTTAAGATGTGACCTGCACCACCACATCCTCTGTCATAAAATAACTCCGCATTAACAACTTTTTTCAATGGCTATCAGTTAATTTTTCACAAAGATCAGTCTCTTTACACCCACCTGCTCTTTCTGAAGTGCAACATCCTTATAAAGAGGGTAGTGAGTCAGCGCATCTTCAGCCCTTATGGCAACTAGCGATAGAACCAGAGATGCAAGATAGAACCCTGGTGTCCAAGGTACTCTGATGCCATGGCCTGAAAACACTCCTGTTCCTCGAAGGTCACACCTGCAAAATGAAGGAATGTTTAAATATGTAGCAATTTTAATATCTACTGTAATATCTACTGATTTTTTAAGATGTAGCTAATTTGCATGAATAATTAAAAGGTAAAAGAGAAGCATGGAAATTTATAGTCCTCATTTCTAAATAGAGAATAATGATTAATCTTTATTATGAGAAAAAAATGTCTAATGGTTATTATAGTTACTCTAATACTTTGTCAGTTAATTAATTCTTGTTTTTCTTGTTCCCCTTCCACTTGTTTACATTATCAACATTTACTCTAATTCTCATGTTTAACCCTATGTTTTCCTCATTCTTAATTTAGCTTTAGTTTACCTGTCACAAGCAGCAACAAAACATATTGTTGACAGGAAAATTATCAAAGCATAGAAGGCATGTGCCATCGTGGGTGTGTAGAGTTTGGGCAGGGTCATGGGATCCACATTAAAAAGAAAAATCTGAAAAAAGTTATCAAGTTGTCATTTCTCTAGAAAAGACCATATAATACACAAAATACATATGTGTATACTTCATTAATGCTATTCAATCATTCTTAACCCAATGCCGCCGGCCGCCGGCCACAGACGGCGATTATATAATATGATAGCACGGGTGCCGTCATACGCCGTCAATGATATAATTGATTTAGGCCTAAGCGTTCGAGAGCCCCGGCATTGACGCCATAAAAGACGAAACGGCCCGGCGGGAATGGGTTAAGAAAATATATCCATATCATATTCCTCCTCTGAAAAACCCTATAGGCTTACCAAGAGACAGTGTGCAAGTGTTATTCCAGCCAGCAACCCCTGGCAAAGAACACAAAATGATCTGAAACCATTTTGTAAGAAGAGTGCATGAGAGCCTCTTGTCTGACTCTGATTGACATCATGAAGACTCTCACTCAGTCTTTGCCTCCCATCACCATTGTTTTTGCTAATTACAAACCCATTCAGCTGCTCATGAAAGATAGTACTTATGCTGTTTTGGCCAGGATTTGAAGTAGAGGGAGCCAGAAGAAGGCTTGGCATTGCAACCACTGGGTCCTGATACTCCCTGCTCACCTCAACTACATCTTCACCTAAATCACGGAGCTGGACACTTATCATTGACTCTTCATTCTTGCTGCTAACTAGCATGAGCCTGCTGGAGTCACTTTTCTTTTTCTGTTTCTTCTTCCTTGGAATTTCTTCTACATCTCCTCCTGGTGAATATGGAGGTGCTGTGGGTGCAAAATTTCCTTGTTCTATGGTATGGTTTTTTACTGGGGTATCAAAAGGGTTAGGAAACATCATATTTTTGTCATTTTTTGCTACAAGAATCAACTCGGGATTTTCCTTGGATTCCGTTTTTGTGGGGATATCAGCTTCTTTGCGCCTTTCTTTGGTAGGGCCACTACTACCTGGCTCATTATTCCCGTCTTTGGGTGACTTAGGTGAGTCTTTAGATTTAATACTAGCTTCTTCTATCAGTGCAGCAATTCTAGCTGATAAAAGATCATCTTCATTTTCCTCTTCTATGACCTTGCTTGGTGTTGCTGACTTTGACCGTGTAGGTTTACGTGATTTTGAGGTTGTATTGGTAGCCTCTTCTTTATCATTGGGCAAATTAGTGGATGAACCTGTGTTCTCCTCTGTCTCGCTCTTCTGACTCTT
>NW_028234433.1:15801074-15811074 GCF_977035675.1 Penaeus japonicus
CTTTGTCTATGACAAGATACCTTCATTTCCCAAAGCTCTATAGTGTATTAAATATTTATTGTCGTAAACTCCATAGGGTAAACGACGAGCGCATTCTATAATTGCTTGTTATCTTCTTTATATCAAGTGGCTAGAGAGAATGGAGGTATTTGTGATACACAGATACAATATAAATTGATATGACGCCTTATACTTTGTCTGGGACAGTCAGTAAATCATAATCTATACAAATCTCGTTTGCACAAGTCGGAGCTAGCACGACTTATTTCCGGGTTCACACCGTTACGAGTGCTCGGGACCACCCTTAAGTTACGAGGTGCTGTGACGTCACGCGGGGACGGTTAAAAGTTTTGAGTATGACCAAAGACTATCTAAGAAAGACAGGAAGGCCCCGTATGGTGTATAACAAAAATACGTAGCCAGTATTGATGCCAAACAGCGCCAGATTACAGTGCTTCAAACGCCATCTATTGAGCGGTTGAAAAGATAAAAAAAATCGGAACAATATTTATTGTCGAATTTTATTTACATATTTTATATTTTTATTTATTATTAATCGTTTTTAACATTAAATCCTATGATTTCTTTTTATCACACTGTATTCCTGAACTATGAAAAACACATCAGATATAGATAGCCCGAGTTTAAAATTTTATATGTTTCATATCTTTGGTTTCATACAATGTGAATATATATACAATATATAAATACATATCTTTACATATATATATATATATATATATATATATATATATATATATATATGTATATACATATATATATATTACACATAAATATAAATTCCTCCTTTTTCTTTGGATATATGGTTTTCTTTATCATTAACCTATGTTGTTTGTCATTGTGAATATTATGTAAGGTAATAATATGAATAAATGAAAGCTTATGTTTTATTTCATAATTTTATTAATAAAAAATATACATATTTATAAATGATAAAATAAAGTCTTCATACCTCAGGATACATTTACCTCCAGCTTGTAAATATACAAGAGAACAGGTAACAGATATTCAAAACAGCCAACATATACCAAAAAGCGTCATGCAAAAGTAAAATAAAACACAGAACTTAATAAACAACACAACATAACTTAATTGACAATGTCAAATCTCTGTCAAAAAGAACTAGTAAAAAGAATCATGCTTCTCAAATATTTTTAATAGAAAAAAATAAGCACTAGTACATAAAACAGAAAATCATGCAATGGGAAAAAATAAGTTGTGCAAACAAAATAATAATCAATATTCAAAACGGAAAGAAACAATACTATACAGTAGATGCAAGCAAACAATATTTTACATCATATGCAATGTATTGACTATAAAATAGAATAATTTCAACTAATCTAAACACTTACCAATATCCATTATTATTCTTCCTGTTTCATCTGGTTTAGCTGAATCTGACGATTAAATAATGGAAAATCTAATGAGATATCATTACAATCATTCTTGCCAAGCAGTGTTAAATATTGATTGTGATACTATAGATTAAAGAAAAAAATGCATTGACTCACCGGGCAAATTTTGATCCGGATATGAATTGGGGCACAAACGGGTTGAGGTTATATATTGCTTATTTGAAAAATGGTGACTACATATTCTATAGCTTTTGTTTAACTCCGTGTTTGTTTTTTGTGTCAGACTTGATATGGCTGCCCTTTCTAACCACTTTGAACATTATCAAAATGTAAACGAAAAATGGATGATAAAAATACATTTTCTCTTGTTAATAATATCATATATATGTCTATTATTATTAATATTTATTGTAGCTAATATATAATACACTTACCTTTGTGATTCTTTAGGAAACCGATGGTAGATAAATTCAGGATAAGTAGTCTTCCTTTTTTTACAGATGACACAGGGATTGCCTCCTCCCACCATGATTGCTTTCAAATTGTGTTCCAATCTTCCATGTGTCAAATGGCTCAAATGTAAACATGCAGACGACGTAAACCAGCGCGCCCATTCTCTCTAAACGATACACGAGCGAACTCTAGCGCTGGTTGAACTAACTAAAGTCACGAGTGATCAGTTAGTCTATTTACACGTTTTTTCATGCTTTCCTGTCTTTCTTAGATAGTCTTTGGTATGACCCTCGGAGCTCGCAGTTCGAGTTAAGACATGCGCGGCCTGGCTGCGCGGGCTTACGACGTCGTTAGCTGTTTTGAGTATCCGGCCCCTGATACTCAAAACAGCTAACGACGTCGTAAGTCCGCGCAGCCAGGCCGCGCATGTCTTAACTCGAACTGCGAGCTCTGAGGGGCATACTCAAAACTTTTAACCGTCCCCGCGTGACGTCACAGCACCTCGTAACTTAAGGGTGGTCCCGAGCACTCGTAACGGTGTGAACCCGGAAATAAGTCGTGCTAGTTCCGACTTGTGCAAACGAGATTTGTATATATTATGTTTTACTGACTGTCCCAGACAAAGTATAAGGCGTCATATCAATTTATATTGTATCTGTGTATCACAAATACCTCCATTCTCCCTAGCCACTTGATATAAAGAAGATAACAAGCAATTATAGAATGCGCTCGTCGTTTACCCAGTGGAGGTGATGACAATACATATTGAATACACTATAGAGTTTTGGGAAATGAAGGTGTCTTGTCATAGACAAAGGTGTATAAATACATATATATATATATATATATATATATATATATATATATATATATATATATATGTATGTATGTATGTATTTATCATATACAAACATACATATACATTTATATATACATGCATATATATATTCATATATATATACACTCATAAATGTATATCTGTACCTCTCTGTCTATTTATCCATTCAAATATCCATCTATCTGTTTTTATAATCATCTATATCTCACTCTCGCTCTCTTTCCCACTCCCTCTCTCTCTTTCGCTCGCTCCTCCCCCTAATGACCGTGGCCTCCAATTGGTAGTTACGTCTAAAGAGCTGACTGTTGATTGGTCAATTCGAAAAGGTCCCGCCATCTGAGGGTATCCCATCGAACTACGGTTATGAGGTTTTCTTCCTGTTACGATATTTTATTTTTTCTCTGAGTATGGGAGATTTGCGACCTCGTAGGGACATCGTACCTTACGAGAGCGTAACCCGCTGCGACGTCTTAAACTGCCAGAGTTTTGAGTATCCGGCCCGTAGCAGAACTTCAGGGAGAGCACTTGGACGCTCAGGATCCCCCCCCCCCCACACACACACCTCCATTTTGAAGTATTAAATTTGGTAACCTACTGTGGAAAGTTAGCAAACGGTGTCAATTTGATGCTTAAAGCACCCCCTCAAATAACTCACCTTTCCTTCCTAGGTGCTCCCCCAGTGACAAACTCTATAAAGTTACGCCTGTTACACAAACACGTACACAGAGTTAGAGCATACTCTAAGGTCAAGTACTTCAACCCTTCTGGCCTATGCTACTATCAGTAAAGTAACCTTATTTTAGTAACAAACACCAAAAATCACTCATTAAAAATAATGCTTCAGGGGCCCTCCGGGATTAGGCGCCCTGACGCTCAAGCTTCATTAGTTTCATAGCAGACCCGTCACAGCACACACACATGTACACAGACAGACTCTCTGTCTCTCTATCTATCTCAGACTCTCTCTATCTATCTATCTCAGACTCTCTCTCTCTCTCTCTCTCTCTCTCTCTCTCTCTCACTTACTCACACACACACGCACACACACACACTCACTCACTCACTCACTCTCTCTCTCTCTCTCTCTCTCTCTCTCTCTCTCTCTCTCTCTCTCTCTCTCTCTCTCTCACACACACACACACACACACTCTCTCTCTCTCTCTCTCTCTCTCTCTCTCTCTCTCTCTCTCTCTCTCTCTCTCACACACACACACACACACACACACACACACACACATATATATGAAGGCAAGGGATATCCTCCTTCAATCACCCCGGGGAAAACGTCTCCTTCATCTGCTGGAGGAAGCCCCACGTTCCCCTTCCATGAAAGATCTCCCGAAGATACACATGCCAAGTGTTCTGATGAGGCCGATCCCAGCTAGCCAAATGTCTGGCAAACCCCGAGCAGTTATCCAGGTATCTGAAAGGGACATTATATTTCATGATTCACTTCATCTACCTAAACACAACTTCGGAGACACGTAAAACTATGTGTGAGTCTCGGATCCTTCGAGTTTGCAGGATAGGAGTACCGACAGACCAGCGGTCTAGCTATGGATTCTCCACTAAGAGCAGTTCTAGCCTGTCTCTTTACGGAAACGTTGAGAAACGACCACCACAGAGACATGATTGGAAAGCATTCAACATGGCTACGCCACGGCCTGCATTCCCCTGTGTTTAGAAAGCCAACAAAATGATGACAATGTCTGTTACTACTTCGCCCTTGTAGGTTTCCTCCTCGAGGCGTTAAGAATTTGTAGAGCATTAGAGCTTCCGTACTAAATTTCAGAAATAAAGCTGTGAACATTATAACCAGAACAAGAACTGGTCGTGCCCCTCCCTCAGGTTTCTTGACACTTCCTCAGTGCAACATCTCCGAAGCATCAGCAGGTACTTTCGTACTAGCATAAATATAGCTTAAACATCTCCAGTGTATAATAGGTGATCTGATAAGGAACAAGAAAGCGCCTACAAACAACCCCATCAGCGTTATATACTATATTCTAGGCAGTATGTACTACAAAGCTTATTGCGATGAAACCAAACATTGTTTCAGCAAGGATCAGTGAACATCGGGCTGACGTCCTTCACCGCAGGATTTCCAACATCATGGTGGCACATGATGATGAGGTAGTACATGGAAGCATGCAAAAGCCATTTAAGAAGGATTGCATACAAAAAAAGAAAAGTTAGAAAAGCTGGACTTATAGTGATGAAAGAAAACATGAAAACCGGGAAGATTCAAATTGCCCAAGGTCGCGTCAACATCAATTGCGCTGTTAACAACCCACAGATCAAAAACGCCAGGTGGACCTTCAGCTCCAGTCTGATATATATACATATTTGTTTTGTTACTTCACCAGTTATGTATTTCCGAAGAAAATTATCATCGAAACGCGTCGAAATACATATCTTGCGTTAAGATATTTAGTCACATTCATACCTTTTTCTGCACTTATTCTTACTAATCATATAATAATCATATTTTCTAGGAAACCCTTCATTATTTTAATTTTTTTCCAAAATCATTAAGAAACCAAAATTTTACGTATAAAAAATACAATTTTTGGGGAGGGCGTGTCTAGTTAAAAATATGAGAAAAAGTAAACAATTAGATGGAAAGTAGGGTGTTAACCTGTTTTTGATTAATTGTCGCTATTGTATACGTGTTTCAACGTTAAAAGATAGAACTTTTCGTTAAAAAAAAAGTCAGATTCCCAACTTCATGAAAAAAAACTGCAACATCGTAATCAGTGTAATCTTTCTGAATGCAATGAGACAACTGAATTTATCCTATATGATATATTTTCCCTTTTCGATGAGATGAAAAAATAAGGGAGGAGGACTTAGGCTTATGGAAAAATGTTCATACCTGAAGTATGTAAAGATTACATATAATGCAGGAGAGATTGAGGAAATTTGTAAACAACGCATATAAAAAATAAAAAAAACTAACAAAGTTAGTGATAGAAAACGAAATTAGATATTTTAATTTAAACTAAAAGATTAGGAGTGCTGTATGCGGATGCTAGCTGAACTGATTTTTCCTTTCTTGGCGTAATTAGTAAACCTTGAAGGTAGCCGAATGGTTCTAAAGGATGTCTCTTTTGTTAGTGATGATTTTCGAATAGTGATTAATGCTTCTTGATAGTAATGTTTCCCACCTTGTGGTATAAGTGCGAATGGCGCCGTCGATATCAAGTGACTTACCATTTATCCTATTACCTAACTCCTTTTCCACAGACGCTAAAATCAGATTTATGACTGTCCGTACCTCAATAAGAGACACCCGTCAAGGTGCAGCCGTACTCTTATCTTGATAAAAAGTAATTTTCTCATGCTCAAAATCGTCGAAATCTACCCAGTTGAGAAAACGTATAACATGTGAGACCCATCGGTTGATTGACAAAAATAAATATCTTGAAGGTCCAAGTAACAGTTATAAATGGTGCTTGGGAATCTTATAAGATCTTTGCATTATCAGCAAATATAAATATCACTATGTTTATGTTCTGATTAATCTGGATGACAAATTACGCAAACATCTGGACGAGATAATCTTACGTAGGGACACAAACGACCTGATCGGGCTGAGGTAAGGATTGTTGCCACAATGTAACGAAATACCCCATTTTGTTGGAATTTATATTTTTACATTAGTTTCACTCGAGTCAGTAGTAACGATCATTGACTACAAGTACATTCTTCTAAAGGAAATTCTCTGGGGAATGTTTCTTATAAAACACATGGCTAGGCGATGCACGTTATATCGTTTGTATTTTATTTTTCATTTCCTAACAATTATTATATGGAATTATTTTTACAGTGACTGGATGCATTTTTTTCGTGGTGCTAAAATATATCCAATTAAAAATATTTCATCTATATATCTAACTGATGCTGAACTTGATGGAAGTGCAAGCGCGAAGTTTTTTATTTTGTATTAAGTTGAAGGATTGGCTCTATAATGTACTTTTTCTTCTCTAGTCAATTATCATATAGCTTTAAAAAAGCCCTTATGCTACACCTACATTCATGTGAACGGGATGGTAGCGACGTATCCCGTCCGTTGCCATATTTTTTTTCAATCTGTAATACCACATGTGCAGTCACCATATCAAGGAAAGCAGTACAAAACACCATCAAAGAGACCATCAAAGCTTGTGAATTTTGTCTTAATGAGAAACACATCCAAAATAATGTCTATCAATCAACTAGGGTCCTTAATGAAAGGAGGTAGCAGACAGACCACCGGACTCACATTTGAAACAGTGAAGAGATATGGATGTGAAGCTTGGATTGTAATATTCCAACTGGCATTCCATCGAATGTGTAGTCGAGGACAGGAACTGATCATCCTTGTTTATATGACATTCAGACTCCAAAAAACAACCAACTTGTAACTAATTCTTAGAGCTGATTTTTTTTTCTAATTTTATTATATTTTATGTTTTGTTTTTATATCTAAAATGCCGTTCTGCCCTTCCTGCTAAATTCTAAGGACAGCATCTACGCTGTGAATGACAACCCCTGCAACAGGAAACGCCTTGTCGTGGTGCGGGGGCTAAAGCCCCCTTCTCGGTTAGGCCTGTCCTGGATCTGGCTAGTCTCTTCCTCCCGTTGAGGTGGCCTGTCCAGTGGCGGATTCTCTAGGGAGTGATGACTAAATGGTTCCTAGGTGTTGATCTAGTATGTGGGGTCACATCCCCTCTGGGTCTCCCTCCAGGGGGTTCACACCTGCCCACGTGTTTGCCACGCGTGGACCCCTGTGCGCTGGGAGACAGAGGTCCTGGAAACTGAGCGGTGCGTGTATGAGTACACCCTGCAGGTAGCAACACGCCTCTTTGGTCCTCATAATTAGATAACACTGTTATTCAATTTTTGCACTTTCAACTGACTGACGGAATTCCTTTAGAGCATAATGGTTGACGAAGGCCGTTTCCTTTTTAATCCAAAGAATCGGCATCATTGTAGGCAGGAAGTCAGAATGACCTTTTGGATTTCATTCACAGGAAAATTAAATTCTCTGATAGTAAGTACTACGTCCTCTATGACTGAGTAGCTCACAAATATGGACCTACAGCACATTTTGTAGAGCAGCAAGTTTCCGTGAGGTTAGTGCTTTGCGATAGACCCTGCTTTGCGCTTCCTACTCCTCCTCCTCTTCCTGCATAATACCTTATAGAATAAATATAAACTAGTGACAGGAGACTACTTTTAGTTTTTTTCAACAGAAAAAAGCAGAATCAGCCGCCTCCCACCAAAAGAAACAAATCTAAGATTTATTCATGAATTCATCACGAACAAATACGACTGAAGAGACGTACGATGAAATTAAAGTGCATTGTATGCAGGAGTGACTACATAGATAATGAGCTTTAAGATGAATGTAAGAATATGTTATTCAGTATCGCGTTAATATTTTTTTAAAATCTAGATTTACATATATTTAGAATGAAATAGAAAACATGTCTATGAATATAATATTCAAAAAGTTTTAACATGTTCGAAATAAAGTATGTAAGTACGTTATCCGTGTAACCTTCAACCAAAATAAACAACCTTTCGAAAGAAATGCATGATGTTTCCTGACGCTTGAAGCTGTGAGATTATCTTGTTGATCAAGGATATGGGTTTCGGTGGTGAGTATGATGACTTTATTTAGTATTAAACTATAAGGAGTGAGACACGTATATGTTCTAGTTTTGTATTGCTGTAAAATTGTGTGTGTTACATATATATATTTTTTAGTTTTAAATTCAAAATGTATGAAACAGCTTTTCCGCATCCAATTTTCTTTTCCCAGACTTGCTTGTAATAATATACTCACATAATTCTTTATCTTTTATTGAATTTAAAATTGAATATACAAAATGTCAAGAAATAAAATGGTTGGTTACTACACAGTTACCGTGAGATATTGAAGGTGTCGAATTTCAGTTTACATTTCCTATGCTTATTGGTAGTAGTAATCTCAAGGAGCAATTGTATTCTATTAGAATGTATAAATGCTTCTCTGTCACATTTGATTCATTGGTATTCCACATGGCACTCCTTTGGGTCCATCTCTGTTTGAGTGTAGGTGTATCTTTAGGATTATATTTGTTTGCTTGAAATTAAAATACATACTTTAAATAATTGACATGTATTAAAACTCAGTGACATGCAGAATAGGATTTAATGAAGGATTGTTGACTATTGCCAGAGCAAAGGATGGAGGCCACAGCATCATATGATGATCATATCTACTGACTTTAACCCCTTGCAGATGGACCCATGTAATTGCCATTTGGTAGAACCAAAGAGACTCAAACTTCGCCCCACAACCTGTTTTTCCAGCCAGCTCTTACTCATTCATACATCAGAGTACTTTCTCCACTTTTTTACATTTAGTTTAGTCGTCTACAATGAGTTAAAAAGTCATTGTGGATTTACAATTGCCATGAGCAGAGTATTTTTTATGTCAATTTATATTGTTTTGTAATTTATTTGTTAAGTTTACATCAATTTATTATTATTCTGATGCAGTCATATTGTGAAAATCCCAGTTTAGATGATCACCAAAATTGGGAAAGTAGTTTTTAAATATTTACACTAGCATTGTTAGCTTACTCAGATGTGATTTTTTTTTATTAGTACATTTTAAAAATATTGTGACCATGCATTCAGTTCTTTTTCTGATAACATGAACTTTATCATTTTTATTGAAGTAATACTACACAAGAGTGTTATATCTGATCTTCAACATATAAGAAAGGGAAACTGAGAAAAGATTTTTGATATAGTATGTAAAGGCAGCAGCAATATTTTATGGTTGGATAATTATTTACAGGTAGCAGCTGACAAGAAGAAACCTGTGAAAGGACCTTGCACCCCACTGTTACCTGAACTATGTCTTGGAGTTGGGCACCAAGTAATTTTAATTATCCTGTCCCCAATAATGCAAGACAATTAGCGGGCAGAGGAATTATCCAACAGCCTAGACAATTCCCAAACATTCCATTATGTGATCAGATAGGACTGCCAGTGCCCACCAATGCTAGAAATCGTAATGATAATGTGCAGCAGAGAAATAGACCAAGGGTATACTATGAGCCAAGAAGGCATTTCCAACCAAGGCATTTTCCAGCACAAAACTATAATGGTCACAGATACAGGCCACAAAACAGACCTCTTTTGAGTAATCCATACTCACATAATGTTAGGCAAGTTAGATCTGTTCAAAATTGTAATTACAACAATCAGCCAAGAATATTCCAAACAAACCAGCCAAGTAATGCACCTCCAGCATTACCTACAACATCAAGAGAAGACTTAACACACACAC
>NW_028234433.1:15828574-15858574 GCF_977035675.1 Penaeus japonicus
GCAGGACAGCAGACAGTATCTCAAGATGTTTGGACCAGGATTCTGAAAGGATCAATATATCGTCCAAGTAAACATGTACACATTCAAGGTCTTGTAAGAGATTATTCATAAGTCGTTGAAATGTAGCTGGACTATTCCTCATTCCAAAAGGCATAACTATATACTGATACAGGCCAAATGGAGTAGTAAATGCAGATATTTGTTGAGCTCTTTCTGTGAGTCTTACTTGGTAGTAGCCCTTTAATAAATCTAGCTTTGTAATGAACTTATAATGCCTCACAGAGTCTATCAAGTCATCTATTCTGGGAATAGGATAAGAGTCAGGAACCGTCACCGAATTAACCCGTCTGTAGTCAGTGCATAAGCGTATCTGACCCCCTTCCTTTGGCACTAGAAGGCAGGGAGAGGCCCAGGGAGAATTGCTTGGACATGCCAGTCCATTCGCAAGAAGAAAATCCACCTCTTCTCTCATCTGTTGCTTCTTCAGGGGGTGAAGTCTATAGGGTGCTTGACGGATGGGAAGGGTACCAGGTAGGAGCTCAATATCATGTTGAATAATGTTACACTGGCCTGGAGTATCTGAAAACACATCCGGGTAAGTATTTATCAGAGTCATCACATCAATGATTTGTGAACTTTTAAGATGTCCAAGGAACGTTTGTAACTTTGAAATTATTTCAGAGTTTGATAATTCCTTCCAGGGATCTATAGGGTCTTCATTTCTACTATTTATAATATTACAAGGGAGTCTCGGAGAGCTACCTGTAGGGTCATTTGTTATATAAGCTTTTAACAAGTTTACATGAACCAACTGGGAAGATTTTCTACGATCTGGAGTGTTTAAAATGTAATTTACTTTGCCAACTTTCTTTTGAATTTCATATGGCCCATGATATTTAGCTGATAAAGGAGAACCATGAATGGGAAAGAAAACCAAGACCTTATCACCTATGTTAAAGTTCCTAATTTTAGATTTTTTGTCAAAATCCCCTTTCATTTTATTCTGAGCTTTTAGTAGATTACTTTTTGCAACCTGGCGAACTTTACTGAGGGTAATCTTGAGTTTGTCCAGATAAGCTGAAACTGTCGAAGTTTGATTCTCAGAGGATTTGATCCAGTTATCTTTAACCAGTTTAAGGGGACCTCTTACTTTCCTACCAAAGAGCAATTCAAATGGGGAAAAACCCAATGATTCATGAGGAGCCTCTCTAATAGCGAATAACATAAATGGCAAACCTTCATCCCAACATTCCTGGTTCTCACAGCAATATTTACGAAGCATTGACTTAATGGTCTGGTGCCATCTTTCAAGTGCGCCTTGTGACTCCGGATGATAAGCCGTGGACAGAGAGTGCTTGATACCCAATTCTTTGATCACCTTAGCAAAGAGTTCGCTGGTGAAGTTGGTGCCTCGGTCACTCTGCACTTCCTGAGGAATGCCAAAAGTAGTAAACATATGAACAAGATGATGGACAATAATTTTAGTAGAAATTGTTTTTATAGGAAAAGCTTCAGGATATCTTGTGGTGGGACACATTACAGTTAGAATATACTGATTTCCCTTCTTGGTTTTTGGTAATGGACCAACACAATCTATGATTATCTTCTGAAAAGGTTCTGAAGGAACCTGTATGGGCTGCAAAGGGTAAGGAGGAATTTTCTGATTTGGCTTACCCGCTATTTGACATATGTGACATGAGTTAACAAATCTTATTACGTCTCTCTTCATCCCTGGCCAAAAATAATCCTGCAAAACTTTTTGATAAGTCTTAGTGATACCGAGGTGTCCACCGTAGCCTTCATGAGCGATCGCCAGTATTGATTCCCTAACAGACACAGGTAATACAATTTGATGCTTTTCAGCCCAAGTGTCTTCAACTGAGAGATCAGGTGGCCGATAAAACCTAGTTAATACACCATCTTTGTAGTAAATAGTAGGGGATTTGTCAATCTCTTTCTCAGATACAGCTTCTTTATGAAGCTTTGCAAGGGAACCATCATTTTGTTGAGCAATTATCAGTTTTTCAGGAGTCATGAGTTCAGAAAGTAAGTTATCATTATTTATAGACCACATAGACGTGACAGGTGGAGAGATATCTCTCTCTGTAGAACCTTGCTTAGTTTGAGCCCTTGTCACTGCACAGGCTGGAAACAAGTAAGGCTGCTCTATTTCCAGCTCATTGGTTGTATTGGGTGACAAAGGAGAATCCTGAACTTTTAGTTTAGGAACTATTAAATTCCCAGCCAAGTCATTTCCTAAAAGGAGGGATGCATCAGGTATAGGCATTTCTGAATCGATAACACCTACAGTTACAGAACCCTTTACTAGATCACTTTCCAAATATATCTTTGCCAATTTGACTGGAATAGTGGAATTTAGTACTTGTAAATATACTTTCTCACCAGTGTAACACTTGTTAATACCTGGAAAGGCTTTCTTGGCAATTATAGTTTTGGCTGATGCTGTATCCCTGACAATAATTACATTGTACTTTTTAGAATTAGAATTGACGGAAACCGTTCCTTTTGATCTAAATGCCTGAAAGATATCGTCCTGTTCCTTTCGTACATGATTACTAAAATTAATGGTAGCCAGGGGCTTAGTGAACATTGATACTTTCGCTACTTTACATCTAGGGTCAGGACAATTTTTAATCACATGGCCATCTTTTTTTTACAAAATTTACAAATAAGAGGTCGATTCTGTACACCTAGACGAGTCTGTCCACCGACCTTATCCTCCGGATTAATATTTGACCCTGCAGCTAACTGTACAATAGGAGATCTTCGTTTCTCCCCGGATGCATGACGATGAACCAGTGAAAAGACATCTGCTAGTTTAGCTGCCTTGAGGAGGTCAGTCTCTTCTTTATCCGTCAGATGTAGCACGATTTGATAAGGAACCTTTCTCTTAAACTCTTCCAAGACCATAAGATTAATCAAATCATCTAAACTATTAACAGAGGCGGATTTAATCCATCTCTGAAACGCTCTTAATTTTTCTGAAGCGAATTCCATATAAGTTTCAAAGTTAAGTTTATTCAGATTTCTGAAAGCTTGTCTATAGCCTTCTGTTGTTATAGCATAAGAGGTCAAGATTGCAGTTTTCACTTCATCATAATCAGTATTATCCTCCAATCCTTCACAAACCTTAACAGCTTTCCCAGTTAATTTCGGCTTTACTAACCATATCCAGTGATCTTTGGGCCAGTTAAAATGCTTAGCAGTGGATTCAAATTCCACTGAAAAATACTTCGGGATTTGACTCTGAGAAACAAGGAGTCAGTTTGGTAAATTTTGTAATATCGACATAGCTTGATCTTTCATGAGACACAGTTTGTTTTAATTGCAAAATCTGCAATTCATGCTGTCTATCCTTTTCACGTTCCTGCCTGTCCCTTTCCTTCTCTAATCTATCCTTCTCTCTTTCCTGGGATTCCAAGATTAGAGTTTGAAACTTTAATTTTTCTAATTCAAGAAGAGTTTGCGAATCGGTATTCATAGCAGAAAGAGAACTGCCATCTTGGCCTTCTTCAGAACGTAAATGCTCAAGTATTAATTGTTGTAACTGAGGTTTAGTTATATCTGGGTTATAATCGATTTTGAAATGGGTAGCTATATACTTTAAATCATCTTTCCGTGGATTACTAGATTGCAACACTTCTACTGAAGGTCGACATATGAACTCATTGACATCAAAAACAGGCATTGTAATAAATTAAGTGAGAGGTTCCTTCTAAGTAAATTTGACGTCCTGCTTTACAGATGTGTTTCGAGTAAATATAATTATACAGATATGTGAGGATGATTTGAATAGGCAATAATGCACAATCAGAAGAAGTCTATAATTACATGAAGCGACTATAGTAACAAATCCTCACGTTTGCTTTCTAGTGCCCATTTTTGACATGGGGGATATTATTACCGAAGCAAGATTTAATATTACAATCTAGGGTAAAAACTTACTTCATATAAACACTATAGACTGGATCACCATTACAGATGATAGGACTTCTAATTATAGAGTGCCGATAGTAGCTATTAGTCTGATTATGTACCCACCAATACACTTGAAATTAACAATAGCTTTAGTACTTTTTAAAAGTTTGAGTTGGTCACCCTACAATAGAGTTAACACGACATAAGACAAGAATTGATTGATTTTTTCGAGGAGTCTCTGATCGGTAAAAGTGGGAAGGTCGCATTCTCTCCCTCCCTTCGAGATGAACAAACTATACATGTGAAGTGATAAATTTTGTTTATCAACTATAGAATACTTTGCATTGGCCAATTGCTAAAGCAAACTACCGTTGTTGGAAAGTTATGCGATCTTGCCTAACGTTCGTACATTAGGCCTAAGAGCAGGGTCAAATAGGGTAATGGTTATTTTATGAAATGCGATGTGAACAAATAAATACAAAATTCCCGGACAGGCCCCCAAATTATTACGTCCCCATAATATTTATTAAACAAGGAGGTAACATGGATACGAAAAACAAAGATTAACTAAACCATTTATTTCCCATAACCAAAATATCAAAATTAATAATTCGTTCACCAAAATCGCATTATCATATAATAACCATTATATACATGTAATATACTCATCTGACTCGATAACAAATGTCTTGATCACCAAGTTCAAAAAGTCACTGCACAGCACACCCGAGTAGAGAAGAGAAGACCTCGACCGTAGTGATGAGACTACCGATTTGCCGGCTGTGGGCCACCTCCTTAACTATAGGCGCGTTTTTCCACCTTGAACTCCTCAAGAATCTTCACAAGGAGGTGTGGCAGTTTGGAGAATAGTTTGGGTCGTTGGGACACTTATAATAATACATATATACATACATACATAGATGTGTGTGAATGTATATAAACAAATATATGTACATATGATTATATATATACCTACCTGTATATATATGTATATGTATAAATATATATATATATATATATATATATATATATATGTATATATATATATATATATATATATATAGAGACATATATATATATATGTATATATATATTTGTATATACATATACATATATATATATATATATATATATATATATATAGATAGATAGATAGACATATATATATATATATATATATATATATATATATATATATATATATGTAGATATATATACATATCTACATATGTATGTGTATGTATATTTATATGTATACATGTATATGAATATGTATATATATGAATACACACACACACACACACACACACACACACACACACACACACACACACACACAAACACACACACACACACACACACACACACACACACACACACACACACACACACACACACACACACACACACACATATATATATATATATATATATATATATATATATATATATACATATGTACATACACACATACACTAATACACTTACACATACACACATATGTATATATATATATATATATATATATATATATATATATATATATACATATATATATAGTTATATATAAACATACATGTATATACATATATATATGTATGCATATAAAATGATTTCTTAAATCAACAGATATTAAGATAATAGAAATCTAAAGTCGTCATAAAATTTGCCGCGCTAACCTCAAGGTATGAAAAGCATGTAGTTATCAATTATCTAATAAAAGATATCTATATTTAATAATTTGCACTCTAACTTATATATAAAAATATGTAAACGATAACTTTACAAAAGGAATAACGAGAAAATGTATCCTCATATTTAATTGTCCAAAATAGAAGAACGCTTTGATACACGCTTTTCATACCAAAATCAAAACAGCAGACGATCGCTCTCTCCCAGTCCTTCACAACAAACCACCATGACTGACGTGAGTGTTCCGAAGAAAAAGCATTTAAAATCTTAACTCATCGGCCGCATGAATTTATCTCGATGGAATTGAAATACATCATGTGATAGATTACTTGTTCGAAGTGTTATTGGTACCATTTAAGACGAAGTTGCACAGATATTTACTCGAAAAAAGGAGGAAAGAGAAGCTGGGATGTGTGGGATAACATGTTATGTTTATTATATTTCAGGCGGATGTCCAAGCCCAGATCGAGGCGCGCAAGAAGCGTACCTTCAGGAAGTTCACCTACCGCGGTGTGGACCTCGACCAGCTCCTTGATATGAGCAAGTAAGAAAACGAAATTAATATATTCGTTAAAATTAGTCCGAGTTTGAGTGTACCTTGGACAGCGAATTCCACGTCAACCCACATGCCGGGTATTTGGGCTTTCACCTTAATTTTGGTTAAGGTTTAGATTGGTAAACTTTTTACTATTTGAATTATAATATTGTTAGAAGTGAAAAATTTTAGTTAGTAGTCATTAACTTATTTATATAAGGTACGAAATCTTGGGACAGAACACCATGAAGTGTTGTTTAGCTTTAATATTTTTAATTTAGGTTTCTATCATGTAACCTGTGAATTTGGTATTAAGGATTTCTTGCTACATCTAGTGAGCACTTTAAGTGGTTTTATTAAGTACTAGGCAGAAATAGACATCTTATGAGACCTGACATGTGGGGGAGGACATGAAGTATCCTAGGGAAATTTTTGGGTAAAATTGGTGAATAACCCAGTAGATTTGGCATTGATGGACTCCTAATGATGTGTGCTTGCTATATATAACAATATTACCCGGCTCAAAACTTATGACTGAAAATACATGTATTCTGCGCTCACAGAAGAAATTTATATTGGAAGACAAATGTGTAACCTTGCTTGGGTTGTAGGGGACAAAGCCTCCAAACAATTACAGATGCCGAATTGATGCAGAATTAACCTTGTTTAATTGACTGTTCAGTAATTTTACCCTACAATTGATAGGATATTTGATGCCCTTCTCCATCAGGTCTAGTGTCGTTGCTATTGTCTAGTACTAATTGAAACTATCAGTGTACATTAGACTCCACAGGGAAACTGATATGAATTCAGAGGTTTTATGACACAATTTGTAGAGTTACTGGATATTCCCCATAGGCTACAATCAGTGGTGGAATACTTGCACTATGAGGTATGCTTGATACAAGCTTTTCACATAACGTGCATTATCTTTATGGGCAATACAATTTATCTTGGTATACTGAGAATGTGGCATGTATGTGTAAGGGATGAAAGATCATACGACTAGTCAACAAACCAGTTTTATATCATTATTATCGTATTAGTATTATTGACCATCTGTGAGCTGGCTACATACTTGATTTTTGTCAGTAGGATAATGTCGGTCTTATGAATATTTCATTTCAAGTAGTTATACTACTAACTGGATATTTGTGGAGTGTTTTGGGGGATGACAAATCTCTCCTTGTGTACTCTTAGCATCTGCACATTGGAATTTTTCTATTTTAACTTACTGTAACTTATTCCAATTGGTTTGTTGAATCTCGGCTGTAGCATTTTGGTGTAATGTGACAAAGCTTTTAACTAATATATCAGGAAAGGGGCAGATTGTTTTGAGGATCATTCTCAATTTCTTGGTAAAGATATATTATTTTGAGAAATGAAGGTTAGCCCATTTTGTAAATTAATTGTATAGTAATTTTCATTGATGCCAAATAGAGCAAATCTTTGTGATACTCCTAATAATAGGGAAGGACTTGTATTTAGTAAGTTGACGTAAGACAGGCTGAAATATATGGATCAAATATGTAAGGAACTTATAATTGGCCAGTGAATGAAGCTGTGAAAGTGTTTCCACCAATCAAAGACAATGTACTTGAAAGGAGAATAGATGAAACTGCTTATTATGTGAAGTGCAGTTATGAAATATTTGCAGAGTGATTCTAAAATAGTATTTGGTCTGATGCCATAGTTACACAACTGAATGAAAGAATAGCCTCTAGGTTTAACTAAACAAATGCAGTGTAGAAAATACCTACGGCAGGATGGTTAATGATTTAAGTTAGACCCTCTGCTCTGTTAGAAAAAGAAAGATCCTGTCTCTAGTTAGTATTTTGAATACCCACCGTTAGTTACTCTCAAGATGTGATTAGTTTGATGAACTTTCGTGTGTGTATTCGGACAAGTTTTCTCTCAAATTTTTTACTTTTGTTTTAACCCCAGGTGATGAATAATTTCCATTCTTGCCAGTATCAGTCCATTTCTTGATTATTCATTTTTCAAATTAAATTATTATAGTTTACCTAGCCAGTGTCAATCTAAGCAAAACTTTATGGTGCATTTGGAGAAAATCCACCAACAAAATTCATGAGAAAATGTGCATGGAAAAAAATTAATAAAAAAAAAAAAAAAAAAATGTAGATAAACAATAAAGTATAATATGAAAAAAATACATATTCATAATATTTATAAGCTCATAGTAATTTCTAAACTATTTGACACATTGTGGATTGGAGAGTGCTTGTATTATGCAGGAAGTCTTGTTTGATGAAAGGAGGGGGGGGAGGCGGTTGACTGATATCGAGATTCCATAGAGTAATTAGTTTTGTGTCCTCCATATCTCTTGGTGTGCCAATATGGCCAGCAAACCACCATGTATACATTGGCTATATGAAGTTTGGACTGTTTTAAGTTTGACAATAGATCGCCTGGATAGTTTACAAGCACTATCTTGCCTTAATATGAATGATTGAGACTTAGTTTTTTATCTTGGGATGCTGCACTTAATTAGTGCCATTATCATTGGTATCTGTGGGGGAAAATCCTGCTTTGAAAGTCACTGTAGGTAAATTAAGATTTATGAAGAAAGGATTTTCTTTTGATAGGATTAAAACTGAGAACAAAGTGTATAAGAGAAATAGAACATGGAATGAAAGGACTCGGTAAATTGGTTAAAATGAATTGGTTTGATCTTCACCACCATGGCTGCTACTTGTAGGTGCTCAATCATACTTTCTCTTCCATTTTGCTACACATTTTGTGGGATAAACCTCAAATTAATTAAGATTAAATGACCTGTTTACCTATTGAATGGGGGTGATGGTATCTCACAAACTGTAGTAAGCATGTTTGTGGATGTCCTGAATGTAAAGAAAGAATATTCAATAAGATTTTAAAGTTAAGGGCATGTGTATATTGATTGTCTTATGAAAACGACTCCATGTGCTATATCACTAGGGAGTCGGTTACTAGACCTACCTGATCTTGCATATTTACTCCATTCTTGAAATTTTGTTGACATTCATAATACTAATAGAAGCAAAGAAAAGTTTGTCATGTAGGCATTATAATTAACTATGAAGCCAACCTTGTGGAATAAAAAAGAAAAGCACATGTTCTTGGTATCACTGTGTTAGATATTTAGAAGCAAAACTAGAGTTGTCTACTTCAAGTTCAGATTTTTTTTTTTTTTTTTAAGAAATCCATAAAAAGCCTATGAATAAATGGTCATTTATATTTGGACAAACTGTTATGAGACAATGATCCAAAGAAATAACTTGAATCTCCCATTTCAGTGAGCAGCTGGTTGAATTGTTCCCAGCCCGCCAGCGCCGCCGCTTCCGTCGTGGGCTCAAGCGCAAGCACCTGGCTCTGCTGAAGAGGCTCCGCAAGGCTAAGAAGGAGTGCCCAGCTCTTGAGAAGCCTGCTGTTGTCAAGACTCACTTGAGAGACATGATTATTGTGCCAGAGATGGTCGGTTCCATGGTGGGAGTCTACAACGGCAAGACCTTCAACCAGGTGGAAATCAAGGTAGGCACATACTGTGATGCTTAGTGCTTCAAAAGCTATATATGATATATGAAATGTGTTTTTGCTCTGCAGAATAATTTGAAAAATGCATTTTATGCTGTATTGACAGTGTTGAAGTTAAATGAAATGTGTTTGCTGTTCAAGTTAAACTTGGAAATGCTAGTTTGAGGCAATTTAATTTGAGAACTTTAAAGGGTATCTTTTAAAACCCACTGATAATAGGGATGTTCCTTGTTTGTCCACTAGTACTTAGTAGGTAACAATTTGATTAATAGACCTCCATAACTACACCTTTACCTTATTTCTTGATTATTTGTAATTTTAATAAGTATGGAATGAGATGAACAGGTCTACTAATTGATCTCTCAACTAGTGGTGTAACCATTTATAAAAATAAAAGTTGACAGCAGAAGATTTTTGTAACCAGTTGAAATGAAACTAGCATGAAAGAGTTCATTACACTTATCCTTGTTCTCTTTACCATTTCAAGAAGAATTTTTGTGTTCAAAAGCTTCTGACAGATATCCATATTGAAAATGTCAAATATTTTTTTTAAAGACCTTAATTTGATGGAGCATTATGAATAATTTAAGCACCATGCAGAGGCCCTCCAGTAATGTATTCAGAACACCGAGTCACAAATCCATCAGTTGGAAAATTGTGGCCATAACTTCTGACAGTAGCTTTAGAAAAATGCATTTGCACACACAAGTCCTTGGTTATAAATACATACTATACTACAAAATTTATGTTTATATTTTTTTAATTTGAATGATAGTAGTTAGTTCTGTGCTTTAATGCTTTTTGACACCAAAATTTTCTTATTCCAGCCCGAGATGATCAGTCACTACTTGGCAGAATTCTCCATCACCTACAAGCCTGTAAAGCACGGTAGGCCCGGTATTGGTGCCACCCACAGCTCTCGGTTCATCCCTCTGAAGTAAACTATATTAAACAAGCGGTGTTTAATTTTTGTCTTTTATTCCTTTTTGGAAACCCTTTTTTGTGTGGACTTGCATAATAGTATTTTAATTATGCTGGAGTGCAGTAAAGTGCTGCTGAAGATCTCTATTTCAACATGAACAGATGGATGAAATTGAAAGGTCATGAAAAAGATTTGTAATATGCCAGATGCTTGGCTTTAGCACGAAGCAAATCTTGATAATTATGGAAAGGAATTCGCATAATTGAATTTAACCGGATTCTTTCAAGTAGTTTTAATATCTGATGGGTAAGCAGCAGCCATATACACCGTGTCTGCGACTTAAAACCAAGAAATGTTGAAATTTGATGCTCTTATTCATTCTAGCAAATCATTCTACCCTCGACTAACTCGCTAAACTACTACAAATCATCTGTAAATTAATCGGATAAATATTTAGAATTTATGAAAGTTGTATGTTGAATTTGTAATCGATTTGATATATTCATAAGCTTCTAAAACATCTTTACTTCATATGAAAGACCAGACCAGAGAATGTAACCAGTTTTTTAACACTGCCATTAACCTTGCGGATTCAAATCACGAGGTGATTCAACACTTGCAAGAATGAGTAGTCGGGTAGGTTGGCTTTGGACACCGTATTACAACGGGCAGAAATTGCGCTTTTGCGATTAAAGCGGAGCTTATGCTATTTAATAAATTGATTGCTATTTAAATGCTGTTAGTAACTACCATCCGTAGGTGGAAAAATAAAAATCTGACTTTCATTCTTGATATTCAATATGAAAATATGCTAAATTAAATTTGATGCACTACTTTATTTACCATGTTACATAAGTGCACTTCTACATGCGTCCCGCATATATTTACACAAACGGCGATAAATCTATTGTAAGATTTGTATTTGCAGATGTCGTCCTTTAACCCTTTGCCGACGGGGGATAGATTTGCTTACACAGGCTCCAGGATTAGTTTTATTTCTGATCGAGGCAGCTTCTGCAACATAATTTGATTTTTCCCACTCCCTTTTAGTCACTCATTGTAGAGCTAGAGACATTTTTGTGTTTTGTTTTTTTGTTTTACTATTTTTAGAAATTTATCTGTCATATCACAGGCTCCATCAATTCTGCAGTTGACTAAAATTGTAGTTCAGGGTCCATATCAACTTTTTTTTCTTTCTTTCTTTACATTTACACTCAATGTGATAGAAGTATTACTATTACTGTTTTAGGGGGGACAAAAAAACTTTATTTTTTCGTATTTCTGTGCTGTCACGAACAAACACGAGACTTATAACTAGGGCTGTGACATTATGCTTTTACAGAAATGCTTTTTATGCTTTAAAATATGCTTTTTATGCTTTAAAATATGCTTTTTATGCTCATAAATAAGTTTTTTATGCTTGACAATATGCTTTTTATGCTCTAATATATGTTTGTTATATGGATATTTTCTTTTTCCATGATCAGTTGCTCACTTTGCGTAAGGGGGAACTTATTACACATTGTGTCATCGATGTCATGATTTTTTAAAATAAAGGGCAGAAAATAGTCAAGATTGAGTATTGAGTAATATGATTTTTTTATGTATTCAAATATGTAAAAAAGGTTTCTACATAAAAAAAAAAAAAAAATATGTAGACTGTAGTAACAAAAACAACAAACAATAGGCTGTAGTAACAAGAACAAATAATAACTATGTAGCCTGTAGTAACAAGAACAAAAAACAATAGGCTGTAGTAACAAGAACACTAAATAAGCTTTAGTAACAAAAACACTAAACAATACTGTAGTAACCAACACCCAAAAACTTAGGATTCATTAGTGACAAAACATTACCAACAGGACATAATTAGGGTTCATTACATTTGATGATTAAGTGATGTTTCAAATTTTCAAAATGAAAACTACGTCTATTGTCGGCTAAAACAGTTTTGTAGACAGAAAACATTCTTTCCACATCACAGGTAACGACAGGAGCAAATTGAAATGCAGTTAATTCAAAGCTGGAGTATTGGTTGATGTAATCGTCATTTGTTTTCTTCAATTTCCCAGATAAGAGAGAGCTAATTTTTTTAACAGTTGCAAATCCTTTATTCTTAGCCAATACTGACGTGAACTTATCAAAATAGGTTGTATCATACATGTTTTCAAGCTTCTCTTTAACCTCCGTGATGTAACCAACAGCTGATTTCAAAGATAGCCCTTGTGTTTCAAGCTTTTCAATTGTAGAGGCTAATACAGAAAATTGGTTAGCAATGAACGCCAAGCTTACTTTCACTTCAACATTATTTAGGAGCTCTCTACACTCAGCAATGCTCTGGGCCTCAGTTTCGTCAAAACTCATAATTGCCTTATTGACCTCTTCCAGATGATTTGAATAATACTGCGCTGCTTCCAACCAAGTGCCCCATCTGGTAACAACAGGCGAAGGTGGGAGGGAGACGCCAGGTGAAAGTTCCTTAAATTTCTCTACTCGTCGTGGTGCTTTAAGAAACACACTTTTGGCTGCAGATATCAAACGATTAACCTCAGGGTAGTTAGATCTGACCATTTCTGCAACCCGATGTAAACCATGAGCGAGACATGTTACATGTATAATTTTTGGATACATAACTTGCAATCCCCGCATAGCCTTGCACATATATGGTGCTGCATCTGTTGTAGCAATTAACACGTTTTCATAAAGAATTTGTTGAGGCCACAGTACATGTAGAGAATCATTGAAGAAGGCTGCTATGGTCGAGTGATTTACAGATTTCAGCTCAGCTACGTTGCCTAAATAACATTTAAGCCGTTCCTCCTCTTCTCCCAGTATCCCAAACACAAAGCACGCAACATACCTCTGCTCCACGTCTGACGTTTCGTCTAACGACACCCACAGTTTTTTTTGCATCGACTTTATGTCGAAGATCACTCAAAGTTTCCTTATACAGATCTTGCACATGGTATTTCCTAAGAGTACTCTGGTCTGGAACAGTGTATGCAGTATATTTGAGAAGAAAGGATGAGAACGGTGTTGAATTTACCTTATTTAAAGGTATGTTAGAAGATATTAAAGCTTTGCAGAGATCTCTATTAAAATTCTTTTGCGCAGGTGGAAGTTGCTGTTCAACAGTTTCTTCATCTTCTAAGCCTTCTTCCTGTACTGCCTCGTCTTGCTGCGATCTTTGTTTATTCTCTCTGTGTCTTTTAGTCTTCAGATGTTGCACGATTAAAGATTTCTTCAAATTGGGAACCTAAATAAATGAGAACATTTTTCAATGCCCATGGTATATTCGTATTTGAAATATTGAGCGAAAATATTTTGCAAAAAAAAGCTATATCATGGATTAAAACATATAAACATTTTAACCCATAGACTTCACTGACCTTTGTAGCACAAAATTTGCATTGCAGTTCTCCATCAATTTCTGTAAAATCTCCGTACTCCGTGAGCAATCTTGTGCGCAGTTGCGGTCTCTCCACCTTCGGCATTCTGTTCTTATGTGGTGAGAGTTAGTGTGCTGAAACGACAACACTTAGCTAATAAGCGTTTCAGAGAGCTTGAGGACATGTTTTTCTGAAATAACTGCAACAAACTCTCATATCATTATGAAACTTTGCCACAGGGTATTTCACACCCTCCCGTAATATCCCAATGTGTTGTGAATCATCAACAGTACATAATAATGCCACTTCTCCCTATAAAAAGGAGAAAGTTAAACGTCTCTCCCAAAGAAACGAACATAAATTGGTGACATAATACCTGTGACGTAATCAAGCTCCAACCACATAGTTCATCCCCTTGTTCGTACCCTCCTCCTCTTCCTACCCCCTCTCCATATTTCCCTCCCTTCCTCCCCCTCCTCGTTTATCTTCCCTCTTCCCTCGTTTTATCATGCAGTTTTAAGGCGTAAATAAAATAGTGTAGTAGTGGTATTCTATATTTCTATTATAGCCGCATCCTTGAATGATTTTGTGAACAAAACACACTGAATTTACTCATCTGGCGTATAAAAGCATAGATTTTTAGTAAAAAGAATAGAGTTTACATAAAAAACATATTTTTTTTATAAAAAGCATATTCTTTTAAAATGGCCTATGAAAAGCATATTCTTTAAAATGAAATATGCTAAAAGAATATGCTTTATGCCAAAAGCATAATATCACAGCCCTACTTATAACCATCCAAAATGAAGAGGTTGGGAAGAGGAAGGGAACTTGTGCTTTTGACAGTGAGTGCCACAATAAAAGGCATCCATACTGGCACAGGGTCACATTGTATGCATTGGGCATGGTGTGAGTCACCTTCCTCCTCTCGTTCGGTCTGCACATCTTTCATCTGCGGTACTTTAGAGCAAGAGGACGGCAACTTGCGATGTGCCATCACTCTACAGAGATAGTGCTTGCTAGAGACCGTAGATGGGTGCCATTCAAAGCGCTCTCTCCTGCTGGTGCTAGAAGAAAGTGGTGCCATCTAGCTTTTGTAAGTGAGTTGAAAACCATTTTGCTTATTATTACGGCAGTTATAATAATTATGACTGCAATTGTCAACATCACTCACTCATTACTTATAGTACAATAAAATAACATAGTGATCCAGAATCCCCGAACGCCATGACGCCCATTGTCAGGCAAGAGGTTCTGCGTCATGTATGACAAAAAAACGTCATCCGTCGTTAACGGGTTAATGACTTCAATATATACATATAGATGCTCACGTTATTATCAAGGCCAACGCATTTAGTGTCAATGTCCAGTGCAGTAACTCCGGTTAATGTTATTACTAGGGTTGTGACAATATGCGCTTATGCACTAAAAGTATGCGTTAAGTCCATAAAATATCCAATTAATGCACCATAAGCCAATTTCAAAATCTGATATGTTTTGGGTGTGGAATTGGGTTAGAAAATGAAACCAGTGGTTACAAACAGTGTAATAGAACAATTTTCAACTAATAAACTAAACAAAATACCCGTAACCGTCAAATTAACGAATAATTATGTGAGCATTTTCACACGAGAATTACGTTTCACAATTAGGTGACACTTCAAATTTTCAAATTCGAATCGCCGCCTATTATCGGCCAGAAGAGTTTTATACTGTGAAAAAAATCTTTCTAAGTCACATGAAACAACAGGAGCGTATTTAAAACATGAAATCTGTGAATCTGGCAATGGGATCCGGTAAGACCCGGGTCTGACCTGATAGGACACTCTATATCCTTTAATGAACTGAAGCCAGATTTTTTTTCAATATCTTTATCATACAGCATATCTTTTTGGACATTATCAATTAAAATTTTAATTTAGCAGCTCAAAGTCTGGACTTTTTTTCTGCGTTTTTTGATTGCACTAGAGAGACTCCGAAAAAAAGTGGCAATGACTACCAAAAAGTTTTCAATTTCATATCCAGCAGCTCCTGGCTTTCTGCTATGCACAGACTGAAGTATCAAGTGACATTATTACTTCCGATACATTATCGTAATATACTAATATCTGTTAAAATAACCGACTGCCTCAATCCATGTTCCCCATCTTGTTATTACGGGTCATGGAGGAAGAGGTACACCAGGAGCCAGTTCTTGAAATATCCGCAATCTGGACGGTGCTTCAACAAATATGCTTTTGACAGATGAAATGAACTTATTGACTAAAGGGTAATTTGAACGAACGAACTCAGCTGCTCGATGCAACCCATGAGCCAAGCAAGTTACATGGATCATATCGTTGTACAAAACTTGTAATGCTCTCGTCGTTTTGCACATATAAGCTGCAGCATCAGTGACTACCAGCATAACGTTTTCATACAGAATCTGCTCCGGCCGTATTTTTATTAAAGAATCGTTGAAATAAGCTGCCACTGTTGAATGATTTACTTTTTCTAAAATGGAAACATTCCCAAGGTACGATTTACCTACTTCGGTTTCATCGCCTAGGATACCGAAAATAAAGCATACGATATACCTTTGCTTCAACATCGGTGGTCTCATCCAACGACACCCAAATCTTCCGACCAGCAGCTTTGTCTCAGTATTGCGATGGTTTTGTCGCACAAGGAAGAAACTTGATTTTCTTATAAAGTTGTTTGGTTAGGTATGTTGTGCCCAGTATAGGTTGATAAGAAATTATTGAATATGGTGTTACTCAACTTGTTTAGTGGAATGTCTGCAGACAACATAGCATAGCAAAGATCACTGTTAAATTTATTTTTGTTAGTATTGTCATTGTTATTGGAGGTGGATTGGCCTACAGCACCAGCTTCTTCGGTGAATTTTTTTTTTTTTTTTTTTTTTTTGCGCACTGGTTTTCAAATACACTGCATAAAACTTTCTTGAAACTGGAATCTAAGAAAATATTTATTACTTTACGTATCAAATGAGAGTTTCAAATCTAATAATGATTTCCCAATAAGTCAGAGCCTAAAAATACTAGTTATGGGACGAAACAAACATTAACGATTCCGATTCTACACTATTATTGTACCTGTCCTTGCTATTATTGCATAATATATCCATGTGTGTTCCTATGTATTAACATAGTTAAATAATCTATAAGTTAAAAATGATTAGAAAAGTTTATAATTGCGTATGAAAGCTTTATAATATACCAGATAATGTATTAATGATACGGTTTTATATAAAAACATATAAATAATACATGTTTGTTACAATAGAGCACTCAAATTCCTTCACCAAATCTGCAGCTTTCTGGGTGTTATATTTTGCAATTTTTGGCATGATGCCGAAAACTCAAAAGATTTAGTAATTACAGCGACGGCTGGCCACTGCTGAGCCAGTCCTAGGTCTACAGTCTACACCGAGTGCCGGGAGACTCACCGCGTAGACGCGCGCATCGCTAAGAAGAGCAAAATCGTGCGATATTATTGACCGTTTGGTTGTTTGCTGTTTCATGCGCTAGTTCTCTTGGAAAAGTGTGCCAAAGTATGGGGTAAAGTGTGAATTTCACCAATATTTTGGTTGTTCACAAATTTACTCCCTTACAATGGACGGAGAGCGGTAAACAACGTGTTTCTTGATCTTCTAATTTTACGTGGGATGATATGAGGTTGAAATCTTCTTGGTGTTTGATGAAGACTTTTATATCAGACGGCCCGTCGGTAATATACAATTCAATTACTACCAGGCATAAAAATATGAAAATAACATATGCTCTAATATGAATACATATGCGGCAACAATATTGCCTATGCTGTAACATAACCGCATATGCTCTAACGATAGGGCATATGCACTGACGTAAAATTTGATGCAGCATATGCAGTTATGCATTTTGCATATTGTCACAACCCTAGTTATTACGTGAAGAACAATATTGTGTTTTTGATGAGATTTCTGATAAATTTAACTTAGAATATTTTCTGCACCCTTCAAGGGTGCAAAATATACAAAATCTTCACTAGGTTTCTGTAGTCTTTAGCACTAAGTCACCGTGTCCGACCACTATGCATAGGGTAGCTGCAACATCAGCCGTGCGCATTCGATGTTGAGCCTGTACACGCGGTTTTGGTAATACTGTTTACCCACACTGTCACTGTCCTTACTGTATACGCAGCTCCAGACGAGTTATTCTCCTCAAACTTTTCTTCGATGGGACGTCAGAAACCGAAACTACGAGCAGTTATATCATTACGTAATCTCCATTTTAACGTCACATCGAGCAGTAAGGATAAGGACAAGTCAGATTTGTCCGCTAGTTCAGTTCAGAAAGATTTGCGAAGACGTCGCTTCGCCCGGGCTATATTGCACGAGGTGGCCCGGCGGGCGGACGCTACGCCGGACTTGTTGCACTAATATAATAAGGCGAGCTCGCCTGAGTCAGCGCGTGCTGACTCGTAAGAGAATGTGCTAGCGGGTGTTGACTCGATCTGAAGTTCGTCCTTACCCAACGCAGTGACCAGCCAAGTGACAATGGAAACACGAGTTTGGACGGGACTCGATCTGCTGCCTACGGGAATGTGAAGTCGACTCGTCCACTGAACTACCAAACGGCTCATCCAACATTGTCCAGCAAAGCTTGCCCCTTTGGACCAGGCCTCGGTGCTTTTTTTCTTTTCTTTAATTTGCGTTCACATAATCGGGGAATGCCTTGACCAGACAGTTTTGTCGTTTATATCCATGATATGCACACGGCAAAAATGAAGAGTGGCTAGATATCTGGGAGTAGCCATACTAGCCAGTAGTCAAATGCTTGTACAGTACAACCAGTATCTGGTGAGTTCGGCCAAGTTGGGGGTCTGGACATTTTGCTGGGCAAAGTTACCAGATTATAGGTTTATCCGTCATGGGGTACTTTATGCCTCTTCCAAACAGGTAAACTGTTGGATATGACGTCAGAAATGAAACTGAGCAAACCTTTGTAATTACATAGTTCCTTACGTCACGTAGAGTACAGTTGGCGAGCAAGGCTCGTCTTTCTGAAAGGGCAAACGCCCACAATTCATGTATTTGTAGTAGAGCAAAATCAGGCAATAGATATTAAAACACGTCTCGTAAACGAGAAGGGAGTTTTTTTTTATTCAGGCCATTTGCGTTCATCATGGTTTCATCCACATATTTACATGAGGACTATTTGGGTTTCATGGCATAACCCGGTTTTACTTGTTGCAATAATCTAACCGCTACAACATAACATTTCATTTACACTAGCGGCTAACCGCGTCCTAGCTCATCTGTTGACAGTCTGCTGGTTTACTCGTCTAAGTTGCCGCAAAAGCCGTCTTTTCCGCTAGCACACCCGTTTTACAACACGAATCTTAGGGCATAGACATTTGGGGGATGGTGTTTTGCCTATTTTCTTACCTATTCGTCAGTATACTTATATTTGAAATATACTAAACACTTGTGGAATAAATGTAACAAGTCTGTCTAATATTCAACTACCAAGAAAATGTCTAACGGCAAAAAACAACTGAAGATACAACAATTCTTTTTCATTAGACGGTGGAAATGACCGATTTTGTCAGTGTCCGATAATGGACTTCCACGTCCAGGATGATGTAATGCCCGGCGGGCACGAATGTAAGTTCGTCATTGGATTCTTTAGCTATCATTTCAATTGTTGAACAGGTTATCCTTTGAAATAAAACACACATTACTTACAAAATTTACTAATAATATACTTATTATATTTTACTCTGGCTCTTTTTTCATATTAACGGAGGACTTTGTCCAGCATTCTGGTCATCATATGGGACTTAATGTAATTTCATATACAATAATAATTATAACATTCACTCTAAAGACCTGGTCTCCCTATATTATACTGGGACATAGGCTGGGATGCTGTGCTTGTTCCTGGGGGCCCTGTTGGTAGAACACTAACACCAGGTGGTGGCACTGCTGCTCCTTGAGAAGTCGGGGCAACATACTGGGATGGTGGCGGTTGTCTGGGTGCTTGAGGGACACTGGTTTTGTTGGCTGGATCCTCCTGTGACTTTACTGTGAGTGTATGTCTTGGACCAGTTTGCCAAGCATCATCAGAGTCGTCAGTTACAGATGTATCTACAGTCACCTGAAAAAAATACAAAATATATTGACAAATAAAATTGATACAGGAAAAATAATTAAATAATATTCCAACTTTGTAAAAGTTTGGAAAAGCAAGAGTTGATGCAGTACAACATATTATGGATAACTTACTTGGTATAGTCCAGGCACTGGGAATCCTAAAAGAAATTGTGCTGCAAAGAAGTCATTGTGAGGTTCGGCAGTCTGAGTTAGGGTCTCATTGGGCTCGATCTTTAGGTCCATTGTGTGCTGAGGACGATTTTGGATCACTGAATTCACTGTCAATGTGACAGAGCGAACAGATCGGAAAAGTCCAGGTCTTCTGCCATGGCCTATAACCCCCTCTACTTTCACTGCCAACTGTGAGGACGTCTGTGAATATTCAAACAATTGTTATAAAGTTGTAAAATTAACAATATATAAATACACATTATACATTTTATTTCAAAATTTTTGTTTCATCAACAATATAAACTTTCCAAACCTGGACTGATATTGGGTCTCCAGGAGTGCGTGGCTGTGGTAGAAGAGCTAAAGTAATTGTGGTTTTCTGGAGAGTTTGGAAGAAGAAGCGAGGATATGGAAGTGGAACACTTGTCAATACTTGTGAAATTCCCTGCAGAAGCTGAAGATGCTGTTCCCTCACTGGCTTGACTTCACATGATACCTGAGATTACACAAAGAGGGTGATCCTATATTTTGAAGAAAATTTATTTCTGATTATTCTATACAAAATCCACCATATAAGCACAAAATTTTGGGGAAAACTTTGGATAAAGCCATACTCCTACAACTTCCATTACCTGAGCTAGCCTGCGAACCATTGTTGTGGCTTCCTCTAAGACAGTGATGATAGTCTGAGTCTCTACAGTCTCTCCACCTCCAAGCTTGCTTGTGATAGTTGTGAGATCTGGCCCAGTATAGTCTTCTGTCAATTGGCCAGCCGAGGGTCTAGTTATGATTTCAATACCCTGAGCTACAAGTAATGCTCCCTGCTGCAGAAGTGCAATGTTGCACAAGGTCTGAGGATCAGCATCAAATACTGACTGCAACAAAGAAATTTTACCTTTAAATGTAAATTCATTAAAGAAAATTATAAGAAAATATCTTGATTTGTAAAAATGATACTCAAACATAATTAATTACCACATATTACCTGATACAGTGTTCCATATTGTGAAGCCAAATTATTGAAATCCCTTGCTGATTTTGCAAGCTGTTGCGATACACGACCACACCTGAGCAAGTCATCTCTTGTTGATGTTGCTAAAGAAGCAGCTATGGCTGGAGGAGGGGCAGTGCGCAGGGAGAGGCAGGCATGAAGTAGCTGAGCATGGCACATGAATGTCTCGGCTCTGAGCCTTACATACTCCTGGCAGAAGGTCATTGGTTGGTTGGATGTACTAGCAGCCTGTAAAGGGAAAAAATATTGAAGTCAATCAAAAGTGAAGCACTGAAATATCCATTCTTCATTTGAAATGTTACCTTCATTTAGGGGGTGAAAAAGAAACACATGGTGGATTTATACATATCACAATTCTAATATGTAAATAGTACTTTCTTTACCTTGAGGGCTGATAATGCTCTGTGAAGGTGGGTATTTGCAGCTGTTAGGTTACTAGCCCTGTCTCCTGAACCAAGTGGGCTAGCCTCACCACGACTCACTTCCCCGAGAGCAGATACCCAGAAATGCTGCTGGTCTGAGCAGACTCTCCAACTTAACACACCATACATACCAGCAGCAAGACTGTGATGGCCATACCTGTTATAAATTGAATTTAAAGTGGATGCAATGCATTTTGACACTATTTTAAATGAGTAGGTAAGTGTGAACCTGCTTTTGAGATGCTTACTTCATTTATATATATCACAATCCTATTGTTTCTGTATTTCATTAGCAAGTATCAATGGAATTATCAGCAAAATGGTGACTGTCATTACAGCAATCAGTCAGACATGAATCTGAGTATCACAATGGCAATCAAAAAACAATAGTAACCTTGATGCTTGTCTGGCCATACAAAAAGCTGCCCATAAATGTACACATTTGCTAGCAGCCACAACAGCAGCCTCAGCTTGGCTAGACCATACGTGTCCATGAAACACTTGCAACACTAATGTTACCAATGTCTCCTGCAAAAAAAAAAAAAAAAAAAAAATCAGTAAAACAATATTATAATCATAAGTAAAGTAAAAAGAAGACACTGATTCCAATAATCTTACCATAAAAATAATATAAAATGCATGAAACATCCTTAATAAATTCAGAACTGCACAAATCTTTCTAAGTGCCCACCATTAGTTTTGTTTTGTGTGTATTAAGAGGAGCATCATGGGTGAACTTCTGGATGAGTTTCAAGATTGGAGGAAGGTGTGGAGTAAGTACATCTGCTCGACTTCCTCCAAGTGATGCTAGGGCCTCACACACCAGCTGGCATCCACACACTTCAAATATAAATTGTATGTTGATAGATGCTTTTCATGCATATCTTGTTATATTACATTAAAAATATAGATTATAATATATAATATAGAATAAAATATAGAATATAATACAGAATATAATATATAATATATAATATATAATATATAATATATGATATAGAATATACTAAATTCTGTAAATGATAAAAAAAAATTTCTTGACAAAATTAT
This sequence comes from Penaeus japonicus, assembly GCF_977035675.1. Classification (NCBI taxonomy): domain Eukaryota; kingdom Metazoa; phylum Arthropoda; class Malacostraca; order Decapoda; family Penaeidae; genus Penaeus; species Penaeus japonicus. Next base: position 15,851,380 of record NW_028234433.1, read on the forward strand.
AAAAGATCCTTTGAATATTCACACCATGGTAAAATTCTTCTAATGCTTCATTATAAACTAAAAATAGCTTACTATATGTTCTTTACCTGAGAGTATGCTATCTGCCAGTATGTCTGTGAGTGTACTTGCTAAGTCACACATAATAGCTGGGCTTGTTTTTGCCAGCAGCACTGTGCAAACCTGCAAAAAGGCATATATTATGTTACTACTTATACTGATGGAGAATTATAATCTCTATCTTATTGCTCAACTTTTGTCCACTGTTGTTCAACATTTAATGTCCTTTGTTACTGATTACATTGTATATGCAAATTTTATAGAATGAGTGTTTATTAAGCATACTAAAAGCATTCTACTTTTAACTGCAAAACTAATTTTATTTACCATAATGATAACTTTAGTGTATTGGTAATATTTATGCAAAAAATTAAATATTAAAAATGGTCGAGGACCTTAGGGTAGTGGGTGCAGCAGCTGAAATTTCACTGTGAAAACAAATTATTTTTGTAATGTGACTGATTCCTAAAGTAGTGCTTCTGCTGCTGTTTGTAATGGGCATAGTATATTTTCTTTAACCCACACAGGACGGGTGGTACAGCATGTGTACCGCGCATTCAAAAGCCCAGTTGCCGGGCGGCACAGTATTGTGCCAGCCATTCAATTGATTTAGGCCTAATAATTCGAACGCCCCGGCATTTGGACATTCTAGGCTAGAATTCCCCCGTCGGGAATGGGTTAAGGCCCTATTTATTTTCAAAAACTAATCTCCTTCTAGGTATGGAAGAAACTGTGTCCTAGAGATTAATAAAGTAGCAGTATGTTGTGCTATTCCCAATCTCTCTAAATAATAATGTTAATATTACATCTATTTGCCAAATCAAGCTTCCGACAGAAAACTCACCAAACATGTTCTCAGCCCAGCAGGAATAAATTCTTCAGCATTAGGTAAATTATTATCATCAGGCTGCACAGCACACACCACACTCTGGAGGAGACTGAGGGCTGCACAATGAGCCTCCTCACATACCACTCTTGTGTTCTGCTCTTCATGCCTAAGAACAATGTTCCAGAAAGTTATTTAACATAGAGCTGTTTCTCAATTATCTTAAAATATACACATACACAGAAATGACATATAATCTATGCAGATGATTATAATTTTATAGCAATATCAACTTTGTACTCACATGTATATAGCAATATTTGTAAAGAGCTGTATGGCTCTACAAGCCACTTGGATATTGCCATCATAAACACATTCTCTGCACAAATCCACAAGTGAACAATCTGCAAAACATAAAACAATGAATAAAACACATGAAAAGGAACTTCAAAATGATAATTAAAAATGGTAGAGAGACACCAGCATTGTAACATAAAGTAAAGTAATATATCTTGTTTTATTTCTACCTGGAGTCAATGTTATCCGTGGTAATGCTGGAGCTGCAGTTAATGAAGCCAAAACTGAGAGAGCTGTTGTTGTCATGGCAGCATTATGTTGTGACGATCTGGTGAACTCGACCAGTATCTCAACATTTTCTGCCGACCATGCATGAGGTGCTGCTTCTGCTAGATAACCCAGTTCTCCCAAGACTGCCTGGCGTACTCCAAGACGAGTTTCCTTCTCAAGGTACCCCATCAGCAGATCCACCTTCATTTGATTGGAAATGTTGAATAATTACCATATCAATAACAAATTCATCTTCTAAACATGAAACTCATTCAATATTTAAAGATTTATGTGAATGCAATTTGAACTTCAAAGAATTGATAATAATAATAATAATAATCATAATCATAATAATAAAAAAATCATGGACACAATTTAATTTCTTCATTTACAAAAATAATTAAAAAATATATATATAATGCCCAGGGAAAAACATAGTCTTTATCATACTCTATCCCCCATTATTTTTTCTATTCATCTTTAGTTCTGTCAAAAAATATGAGAAAGGCAAATTCATACCTGCTGTGGAATATCTACAAGAATATGGGCTGCCAGCTGGGTAAGAGTGTGGAGAGTTGTTATCACGACACGCTGCGTTGGGTACTCTTTTAAGAGCTCCAGGCACAAACTGCGTACCTATTGAAGAATAAACAAATAGTAAATTCATGTAATTGCTTCCCATTACTGATATATTTATTGTCTATTTAAAAAAATAAAAGTCATATTAGATGATGCTAATGTGATTACAAACAGGATATTTGGGGTCAGTTAGTTTCCAAATACAAGTAAGGGATTCATTCATCTATCGTATACATAAACAAAATATTTTCTGATCTACAAGTTTTGATAGATATACACATACAGTGTATATGTTTTCTAATTCAAATACTTGTTCTAGACAGTCCTCCTATTTTGTCATAAATTTTAAGCATATTCTAACATATATCACATTTTTAATGGTCTTCATCAGAAATATAACTAGCTGACTTAAAATCATTAATCCTCACTGTAGCAGCAGTTTCAGCATCATGATGCATATGTTGAAACACCTGGATAAGCTGGAGCTTTACATCAACAGGCGTTGCAAGACCACCAATCATGTGTGTCAAGCGCTCGCACATATTCATAGCAAAGGTCCTGTTGATGAATGTTTCCACTTAGAAGTTGAAGCACTTGTTCATGAACTTTACTCATACTATCTTCTATGACATAATACATATGTATGAAACATTACAAACATCAGAAATATTTCAAAATTATGATATATCTTATTACTAGACTATGATTAAAATTCACCATACACCTACTTAGACTTTGCAGCATATTTTTCCGCAGCCATAATGGCAGCCTGGAGTTCCACTGACTCTTTAGCATCTAGGGCCTCACGTATCAGATGCTGCACCTGCCGATTCTCCCCAACAACACCAGACATCCAACCCAATGTCCGGAGGGTGAGGGCTCTGGCTAGCTGCACAAGATATGTTGGAAATTATATAGTAAAACTTCACGACCAAAGATCATTTTTTTCATTGATTTTCAATGTATTCAAGAGAATTTTAAACTAATCTGTATCCGAGAAAATAAATTAATAAAGAAAGAAAAAAGTAAAATGCTAAAACATGTCAATTGGAAAACTCAACTACTTACAGGGTCATTAGAATGCATGACAGTAGTAATACGTCTCAAAAACTCATCCACGTTGATGAGCTTATCTAAGTGTCGGCCACATGACTCTACAACCTCAACAACACACACACGAACGAAGTTACTCCTGTTGAAAGGATAAATAATAATAGTTTCATTAAAGATATGAAAATGTTGTTTCTATTCCATAGCCTCACACTGAGTGACTATTGGATCAACTTCTAATATGTATTAAAAAGAATATGCTTATAATCTACAGAAACCAACCTCATTTCTTCTTTGGGGGTTTTCAAATGAGGGTAAACTTTTGAGTACTTTTTACTCTTTACACATAATGGTAAAAAATAGGAATGCAGCTCACAAACCCTTCAGTGTGTTCAGACTGGCTTCAAAACATTAAATATCATAACTGCATAAAATTATTCAACAAATTTCTGAGATGATCACAGACTATAGATTTTTCATTTCAGCAAAGAAATGAGCAAGATTTGGGTAATGCTCTAGCTTTGGCTCCCCTAATACCCAAGATAGTGTGCATAGGCATGGTTAATTGGGCCATAATTCCTGACTTGAATCTAGTTCCACAGTCTGATAAGGCTAATAGAATCTCAGACTAGCAAATGTAACAATGAAGCAGATGAGTATCTTTTATTATGATCTTGTTGATAATCTGAGAAGCTCTATATGCTTCAACTTGTTCTATTATGATCAATCATATTTCATTCTATTTTTGCAATATTGACACTAAAGACATTTGTCTGACTTTTGCAAAGTCCAGATAAAATAGCTTGCTTAACATTTTTTGGTAAAGATTGTACACGATAGGCTTCTATATTCCAGAAAGAACTCACCCTGGAGTTTCTTGTCGAAAGACTTCAGCCAACTTGAGAAGAGCCGAGTTAATGAGAATTGGAAATGGGTACTTTTCAAACAAGGCAGGAAATTTAGAGATGGCCTCACACTGCTCCCCTGTTCTTGATGATTTCAGTCCTGGAAAAGTTAAATGAGATTAGTGTTTATCATGTACACCTTTCAACATAATATACACATGATGCCACAATGTGATATTTCTCAAAAAGAAAGTACACATGTTTTTTTGAGACTTTCAGCAATTTGGTTAGAGTTGAAAAGATTTACAATATTACAGTACATCATATGGTTGTGTTTTCTCATTTTTCTGGACTGTAGTGCTTGAGTATTTTTTTTAGCATATGACAACCCTGACCTACATGAACAATGAAATCAACAGATGGACAAATTATGATACTTTTGATCTGCAGTATTTCCTTTGCAAATGGAAAATAATTAGTATATACAGCAACAGAAAGAGCTATCATTGCAGGAGGCTGTCCATAGACCACAGAAGCGTTGACGAAAGCACATAGGCCTATTCTAGATCTTTTTATTTTATAATTTTCATCACTAATTACCCTGTTATTGATACCAATGGATTCCTCTTACCCTGTACTACTCATATATAATTAATATAATCTGTCATTCCCCCCTATACCCCACAACCGGAGGTAAGTTACATGAAGTGCTCTGAAAAAGGGGAGGCTAGTGGAAACCTCATATTTAGGTAAGGTTAGGTAGGTCATTGGGCTAAGATTTTGTAGATGAAAAATGTCCCTAAAATAAGGCATACCAAAGTTCCACAAAAAAAATGATTTGGCTCATGACATAAGTGTGGAGGCAACCACGGTTACTTCTTGCACAGTACGTATATGAGTGAGTAAATAAAAAAAAACACATCTTTTACATTTCTATTTTGCAGTAGAAAGATATATGGTGGAACTAAGGTAAATTTGTTGCACATATCAATGCAGTTTAATCATATATCATCCCGAAATTTCCCTGATCTCCTTTATGCCCTTCCCTACTCTCGGGGCCCAGACTGTGGGGTAAGAAGGTAATTGGGGATTATGTTCACTGGATATGAGTAGTAGGTGAGAAGAATCCATTGGTACTAATTATGTGGCCTTTCGTAACACAGAACTTTTATAAATATCCAACCCAGGGAGTTATCAAGCCCATGGGGTTAGGGAGTACTTACATGGAAATTATTAAAACATCTGAATTGCTCTGATCTCACTTCAAAGACACTAGAAAACATACATTTATTCTCTGAAAGATATGCTAATAATAAACCAAAAAATCCACCCTTGTTTGTGCTTCAATCAACCAAATAACCAACATTGCCTGTAATTTCCAGTGAACCTTCCACTTCAACTACTCATAGTCTTCTGAACAAAACACAAAAACAAATACTTCAAAACTTAGCCATAATCACTACCTCCTCCTAATACTAAGACTAAAACCCCAAAAATAAATAACATACCTCTATCAAGCTCCAACAAGGCAGAATTCCCATCCTGATCCTGCTCGTTAAGACCTAAGTCTGGGAAGGATATTGGCCTTACTAGTGCCGTTGCCATTGCGAATTTCCTGCGATTAACCTGCCACTGTGTCGCTAGAAGTTATCTTCACTTTACTCCTACTGATCCTCCTTGGTTTTCACACAGCAAACAATAATATTCATTCGGGAGACTCCCTGTCGCTTCAATGTTTTGGTGTCGGCGCTGGGAGGTCGCTTAGACACCGGTACCCTCTCGCTGATTGCATCCTCTTTTTGAATAACCGGAGGACGTGGTAATATGTGTATGTATATATCTATCTATCTATCTATCTATATAAATACATAGATAACACATTTCTCTCTCTCTCTCTCTCTCTCTCTCTCTCTCTCTCTCTCTCTCTCTCTCTCTCTCTCTCTCTCTCTCTCTCTTCTCTCTCTCTCTCTCTCTCTCTCTCTCTCTCTCTCTCTCTCTCTCTCTCTCTCTCTCTCTCTCTCTCTCTCTCTCTCTCTCTCTCTCTCTCTCTCTCTCTCTCTCTCTCTCTCTCTCTCTCTCTCTCTCTCTCTCTCTCTCTCTCTCTCTCTCTCTCCATATAGACGTCATTCCATGTCATGTTGCTGATCATGAACTTATTACAATAACGTTGATTATAAAGAAACCAAAGCGACCACCGGCTACAAAAACTTTTCGCGACTTCAATCACTATGACCCTCAGTCACTATGCGAGCTAATAATATCTAAAGAACCAACTCTATTAGATATTTCATCAACAGACAATGTAGATACCCAGGTAACCATCCTTACGGAAGTGATAAAAAGCAGCATAGATGCCTCTGCTCCCTATGTGACAAGAATCGTCAGACGTCCCCCTGCTCCATGGATAAATGACGATATCAAGAGAGCCATTGCCGATAGGAATAATTCACAACGAGCGCTCAAAGGAAACAGATTTGAACCCGCCCTTCAGGCAATTTATAAAGTAAAAAAGAAAAATGTTAAGTCATTAATTCAAACGGCAAAGACTAATTATTTCAGAAATAATTTCGCTGAGCATAAAAACAATTCTAGTAAAACATGGAAAACTGTTAAAACATTAGTGCCTAACAAACAACACACAGATAATTACACAAATTCTACACATAGCCCTGACCATCTTAATAACTTCTTCGCACAATTGGGAAAAACTAACTTATGAACAAACAATTGCCTCCACATTACATCAAAACACAGATCAGGCAAGGCTCATAACTGATGTTTTCAGACCACAACCAGTAGACGTAGAAACTATTATCCTAATAATAAAACAACTTCCCGAAACAAATGCGGTGGGAGCAGACGGTATTGCTTTGCGCTTTATTAAGAATAGTCTACCTGTAATCGCATTTTATATAACGATCATCATTAACACCTCTCTGGTTACTGGTGTTTCTCCGTCGCTTTGGAAACATGGAATTGTAACACCTATTTTCAAGTCTGGGGATATAGACGACATGAATAATTACCGCCCTATCTAAGGTTCTTGAAAAAAAACAGTAGCAAATCGACTGATGAATTTCCTGGAGACCAATAACTTATTATCTAAAACTCAACATGGCTTTAGAAATAAGTTATCCACTGAACCAGCATTGTTACAGATTACTGACCAAATTTATAATAACATGGACAACAAAAAGGTAAATTTGCTCACTTTGTGCGATCTTTCTAAAGCTTTCGACAGTGTCAACCACAAAATTCTTCATAACAAATT
>NW_028234433.1:15868574-15871074 GCF_977035675.1 Penaeus japonicus
TTAATGTTATATTGCCAGTGACTATCATTATCATCATTGTTACTTTGCTATTATTGTTGTTATCATTAGCATTTCTATCATTACTATTTTTATCATTATTACTATTATTATCGGTTATTAAAGCAATCAATAATTTCATTCTTATCATCATTGATTAATATCATCATCTTTATTATTATCACTATTAGTATTATCATTATTGTTATTATCATTATCATCATTACCACTATTATTATTATTATCATTATCATCATTACCACTATTATTATTATTATCATTATTGTTATCATTATCATTAATATTGTTATTATCACCCTTTTTATTATTGTTCTTATTGTTTTCATCGTTACCATTATTATCATTATCGCTTTTGGCATCATTATTACCAATGTTATTATCAATACTATCATCATTACGATTATTGTAATAATCATTATTAGTGGTATTATCATCCTCCCCTACATCATATCCATCAGTAATTGTTATTGTTATTTTCATTAGTGTGGTTGTGTTCGTTATTATCAGTATTATTTCCTTGTCATTATCCTTATCATTAAAGTCATCATTATCATAGTTATAATTATTATCAATACTATCATTTTCATTGTTTATATGATTATTATCATCATCATCATTATTATAATTATCCTCATCATTATTATCATTACTATTAACATCGCCATTATTTTATTACCATGTATATCTTGATCATCACTACTATTATTATTATATCACATCTATAACACATCTCCAGTGCCACATATTTTAATTTGTCTTTTGAATACATATTGTTCCTGGAATTGTTCTACTCATGGCTAAAATTGGAGCTCAAAGTAATCTCTAAGAAGGACATTTCATAAAAGGCTCTTGGAATCATTAATAAAAATAAAAAAGGATCGTAGTTTGCTTTGAAGTTATTGCTTACTTTACCTGTTATTATCTTACGCTACTATGAAATGAATATCACTGACTAAACAAAATGCAAGCTAAGTATCAACACTCCGTTTTAAAATTACTAAAAGGTTTATTCTTACAAAACATGTACAGCAGTAGATTGCAACGCATTCATTGGTGTTGGCCAGGGGCATATCACGCCTTTTATTGAAATCAGGACAATCAAAATTCCATGCTGGCACAAATTACCAAGGGAGATTAAGTGCTTAAAACCTTGGCAAAGCATATGTTAAAGACCTTATTTTAGGGTCGCAACTTCAGGGTCTAAAAGAGTAGCTCCAAGCCTTCCAGATGGGGTTTGTCTCACCCAAGGATATGTGAAGTGACGCCCTTGGATGCTGAATCGAAAATTAGAATCCGTGACGTACAATTGGCTCCTTCAAAATAATAGGGGACCATTAGGTAGGGTAGGGGTATAGCGCACCTCCCATTAAGATGCATGACCTTCAGGTGAAAGTTTGACTGCACGTGAACAGAACATCATCAAGAGAACCATTCGTTGGCAGGAAAAAGACATTCCGTCTCCACTCCACTTCAAGCTTGGACTGATGAAATATATTAAGGTTATGGACAATGAATTGTTTTAAATACATGTATTTATCGTTTTCTAGACTGAGTAGTGGATAAATCAAGAGCAGGGAATCTATAACGAGTCTTAATAATCGTAAACTCATCAAGGATTCAAAGTTTATAATATTTATGAATGATGCTGAAGCTTCTGTCCGCTTCAATTTTGTTACCATTGTCAAGAACTTCCTGGATAGCCATAAAATAGACACTTACTGAGACCTAATACTTGATAACCTAAGAAATAGTAGTAGCATGACGGCAAATGCATACTTTTTCTACAGCCCGATTTCCAGAGAAAACTTTCACCAGGATATGAAGGTGACGCGGGAAAGGCACCTCGGCAGATGGGACAGACACAAAATGGCAACCTCCTGGTCACCCACAGACGTCATTTTTCGATTCTAGGGGTCAGCACGCGAGGGTTTGCCATAAGCTTACCAAAAGTATAATGCTAATGATGATAGTAATAATAATGATAATAATACCAAAAGAAAATGGGGAAGGGAGTGAAAGAAAGTAGGATGATATTTGAAAAGATTTACTGCTTTATGGACAATTACAGGAAACGAAGGATTTTGAATTATTGACTTGTCTTTAACATCAAAGTAAACTTTTTGGTTACATAGCTGCAATGGCACTTATTCTGAAGTTCAGTGCACTGGGCAAAAAATCATCCGAGGCACGCGAAGTGGTTTAAAAAGAAATCTTTCGACGACACTGACACGCTTGTATTGAGAAATAATTCTATTAAAAACTGAATGTTCTTATAATGCACATACCGCTTTCATGCGTTTGCGTTTATTTAGAAGAGGGCCCTGTATGAATATAAAAGATGGGCTTTATATTAATCAGAATCCAGTGAAATGCAAATATATAGATTTGACAGAATGTATGAGTAAGTGTGGCGACCATGTCATGTATGTGTATGTATGCGTCGGGAAAAATATGTATAGAATACATAACTATATGATGAAAT
>NW_028234433.1:15883574-15888574 GCF_977035675.1 Penaeus japonicus
TTCAAAGAAATAGATTTTTATGATGTTTTATGATCAAAAATAAAAATAAAAGACAAAATAATAAGAGCAACGGCAACAAAAAACAGGTATTTTCATTCACCTGTTCCCTGTGGCCGCCTTTGTGCCATCTGTAATCTGCACTTGGTATTCTACCAAGGAACATATGACAAAGGGAGTTGAGGATTTCTGCAAAGAAGTATATATTTTTTAGTATCAGAGAGAGAGAGAGAGAGAGTGAGTGAGTGAGAGAAGAGAGAGAGAGAGTGAGAGAAGGAGAGAGAGAGAGAGAAAGAGAGAGAGAAGGAGAGGGAGAGGGAGAGGGAGAGGGGGAGGGAGGGAGGGAGAGGGAGGGAGAGAGAGAGGGAGGGAGAGGGAGAGGGAGAGGAGAGGAGAGGAGAGGAGAGGGAGAGGAGAGGAGAGGAGAGGGAGAGGGAGAGGAAGAGAGGGAGAGAGAGAGAGAGAGAGAGAGAGAGAGAGAGAGAGAGAGAGAGAGAGAGAGAGAGAGAGAGAGAGAGAAATATGTTTTATCTGTAGCCTGGTTGAGGATGCGGGAGCATAGTCCACAATAAATTATCCTATCTATTTTCGCCATGCATACAGAAGTGAAAACTTCCCGAATCATGGTACAATGGAACTTCGCAAGAAAGATCCGAATGAGCTATGGACTCTCAGTTCATTAGCTTTATACCATAATAAGTAAACTATTCTCTAAAATTTTCACGAGTGAATTGACTAGAGTTCTGTATGAGAACCAACCAGGAGAGCAGGCAGGCTTCAGGGGAGACTTTTTGGCTATGATTCATCAACATACCGCAAACTAATTGATTAAGAAGCTATAGTATCTTTACAAAGACAACAACCGGAGAGATTAGAAACTTGGATGAAATAAATATAGCAGAGAGACACAGGGAAATGCACTACTTCCAAATCTATTCACAGTCTATGATTTAGGGAACGAAGGGTTTAGATATAAATGGGAAATATTTGTACCATAAGATAACGTAATCTTAATTTCAAAGATTTTGGAGGACTTACCATATTTGTTTGATGACCTCAATAGAGAGAGCTTAAAAGTAATCCTAATAATATACGGGAGAAAGTGAAATTACGAATAGCCTTTGGGAAACACAGGAAGATCATGAGGTCCTTGCTGGTTTGCATGGAATGATAGGTATCCGAGCAATGTGTACTCCCATGTTGACGTATATTGTGAAATGTTGTGAAAAGCGCGTGTTTTAATAGAGTTTGACAATGTTAAACTAGAAATTAGAGCTTTTTCAAAGACATTATATCCCTTTCTGTGTTAGGCTGTTTATAATTCGTTTATCATTGTGGTTCTGTTACAATGAATTCTTTTATATCAGTTATCATATCTGTTCATGAATTAGTTAAGGAAATACACACTGCATATATATTCTCAGACATGGATGAAAAAAAATGTTTTACTGTACATTTATTATGTTACAATAGCTTGGCATGGTCATCAGTTGAATTCACCTATGCATACACATATATATAGAATTACTTCCGGCTGGGACAGTCAACGATGCACGGGGCCCCGTCCTCACACACTCCTGTCACCCTGTTGAACACCTCATTATGTGGGCACAGGAAACTGGACATGGTGGGCGGCGTGCAGAGATAGAACCTGTGGCAGTCAGTCGGGTCTGGGACGCGCTCGTTCTGTTGGGTACAGTGAGGCACGCAGGGGTCGCAGTAGTGGAAGCAGAGGGTCTGATCGGACTGGCATTCACCCACCATGAAGTCGAAGAAGGGGGCTTCTGCCGAACAGCTAACAGGCAAAACATGTCCATTATCCAGACACACATAATAAGTAGAGCAGTCTGTCGGGTCAGGAGTGACCTCTCCCGAGTGGGTGCAGTGAGCCTCACACGGGTTGCAGAGCGGGGAGCAGAAGCCGTTGGGAGCACTGCTGATGGGGTCGCAGCGGGGGTTGGTGTGATGTTCGTTGAAGTACTGTCCGTCAGGGCACTCGACTGGGTCGATTGATGGCACTAATACGCCTGCAAGTATCATAGTCATCTTATCATTTCTGTGTAATGGGTGTGCTTGTTCCAATCATAATTTCAGTTAAAGACAGAGAGGTAGTTCTTAATGAATGCAACGTACCAGAGCCAGAGGCGTCGATGCAGACGTAGTACCTGGTGCAGTCGGTGGGGTCCCGCACCTTGGTTCCGGGGTCCACGTCCGTGCAGTCCGGGGCACAGATCTGCACGCTCGGAGACACCTGGAAAAACAAACTTCGGATTAAATTTTCGCAATGTTTCAGTGAAGAATGAAAAGACTAGACAGAATTTTCATATTTGTGGAGCATCTTTCACGACAGAAACTCAAAATATTTACAGAATATTGTTATGGTGTGTGAATTGTGAATTCATTTATCATATCATATCACATATCTATTTCTCTGTATTTATGAATATATACGTATGCACACACAAGAACACACACACACACACACACATGTATATGTATATATATATATATATATATATATATATATATATATACATTTAATTATAAACGTATATCTATCTATATATATATGTACACACACACACACACACACACACACATACATACATATATATATATATATATATATATATATATATATATATATATATATATGTATATATATATATATATATATATATATATATATATATATATAATATATATATATATGTGTGCATATATATATATATATATATATATATATATATATATATATATATATACATATGTATGCATATATATAAATATATATATATATATATATATATATATATATATATATATATATATATATATAAAGAGAGAAAGAAAGAGAGGGAGAAAGAGAGAGAGAGAGAGAGAGAGAGAGAGAGAGAGAGAGAGAGAGAGAGAGAGAGAGAGAGAGAGAGAGAGAGAGAGAGAGAGAGAGAGAACATTTGAGGCAACACAAGCATCAATGCTTGAGTCGTGCGTTAATCTTACCGCCAATGCCACAAAGAGGGCAACTGTGAGGAGAGATGCAGCCATGTTTGTTACTATGTTAATGACACTGATGAATCAGGCAGACGATCTGCAATATTTATATGATCGAGGTTACCACTGCATCTTCTGTTGCGCAATTGATATTGTCATTACAAACCGATTATCAGTTGATTATTTCCAAGTTATGTGACGGTGTCATGTGATTTTTAAGGCTTGCCATTTCCTGTTGTGATTGTACATCATCACCTGGCGTGATGTGTTGGTTCTCACAGTTATATATATATATATATATATATATATATATATATATATATATATATATATATATATATATATATATATCGTATTCATTATAACTCCAAAGTTTAGTACGTACTTACAATATTTTAGTAATATTCAAGTTCTAATTCCAGATGTGTTTCCATATTTCATGATTAGCATACGAAATTTTCTTTGAGGAGCAGATAGTCACTGTTGAATATACTTGATATCGATTGGTTAAGAATGAAGTTCAGTGATTATATTCTGTCAATTTCGGTATCTTACCGTGGAACGAAGATGAGTTTCGGTCACGAGAACGTGAGCTGTAGACGGTACAATGACAGGCGCCATATTTTAGTAATTTTCTTTCATGTCCCATTTTTTGTCATCGGCCGTAGACGACAAAGCGTAGCCTCCTTTTAAAAAGTGTTCCAATGGTTATACTTGAAAGGTGAATGGGAAAAAGCCAGTGCACCTAAAACGGCCCACTGAGCCTTGTAGACACCGTGAAAGCGTTATTTGCAGGCCCATTACAGACAGATTTTCTGCCATGGACAGTACTAAGCCGTGAGCGCCCCCCCCCCCACAAGAGACATCATCGATTACAGAATTTATTTTATGATTTAATATTTATGATATTGAATATTCACGTGGTGTTTTTGCTCAAGTTACACTTCGAATATTCTGTTTTTGTTTTGTTAGGAAAATTATTATAACTATCAGCTAAGTTTTTTATTGTAAAATATTGATCTATTCATTGTATTTACAATTTTTCATAAAAGAGGTCACATATTTGATATCTTTAGGCTTGGGAAAGTTCCTTTTAAATTGTAGAATATCTGAAAATGGATAGAAAAAGCGTCTAAAGCAGGACTTCCCTCCAAAGTAATCACACAAATATATAGACATTAACCCATATCTATGTATGCATACTGTAGTCTACATAAATGTGCATTCTTCATGTTTTGTCTATGTATATATGCCTTCACCCTTTAATTTATAACATACATGCTGTGTCTGGCTGCTCCCAAGTCCCAAGGGGTTGTCGGATGTAGATCTAAGTACCCTAATATTGGGTCCACATCTGTGATACTTCATCCACCACCACAGCCGAGTACAAATAAAAATATCCGATTGTCCTAAATACAGCCTTGCAACACTAAACCGTACTTATGAATGTCTACTTAGTCCTCCACACGTCGGCCCAGTATCATCCCCATGTTGGAGAGAGACAGAGGGTACGTGGAGGGAGGGGAGTTATGCCGTTTGCACACCCACACATATACTTGAATACACAAAAGTATGTTGGAATTTAGAAGATATATTTTATCTAGTCAGAGAATATATATGTTTAAATCATACAATATTTATGAAATACATTTGTGGATGAATGTATACGTCACAATATATGTAATGTCAAAATATGTATAATATACATACACATGTATTCAAACATTCACACACACACACACTTCTCTCAAGATCTCCTGGGGCATATTCGGGCCAGGAATCCCCTTGTCACCTGACTATGCACGCCTGAAGTTGCCAATAAAGGTAACTCGTCTTGCCATCGAAGTACCCAAATACAAATGGAGTTACCTACACCCAGATTAGTTTTTTTTTCAATGATCCATCCTCATTACCCTAGTTATTAATAATCCAAGGTTATAACCTAAAATACGTTTCTTTCTCTGGTACTTTCGCGGAATTTGATCTGAAGTGAATGGAGGTATTCGTCG
>NW_028234433.1:15911074-15918574 GCF_977035675.1 Penaeus japonicus
CTTCAATCTGCGATCCGGGTGAGAAATGAAGCATTATCTTCATCTGTGTCTTTCACATGGCAAGAGTTTTTATCGCTCATCTTTTGTTACAGCTGCTATTCCTTATCTTTTTCTAATTTACTTAATTTTTTGGCATTAATATGATTCAGTGCAATAATATACAAATACTCTCTACCTAGCATTGTAAGTTCATATTTCCAGAATGGATGTTGTATATTTCAGGTGTCTCCGAGCGTACAGATCTGTGCCCCGGACTGCACGGACGTGGACCCCGGAACCAAAGTGCGGGACCCCACCGACTGCACCAGGTACTACGTCTGCATCGACGCCTCTGGCTCTGGTACGTTGCATTCATTAAGAGCTACTTCTCTGTCTTTAACTGAAATTATGATTGGAACAAACACACCCATTACACAGAAATTATAAGATGACTATGATACTTGCAGGCGATTTAGTGCCATCAATCGACCCAGTCGAGTGCCCTGACGGACAGTACTTCAACGAACATCACACCAGCCCCCGCTGCGACCCCATCAGCAGTGCTCCCAACGACTTCTGCTCCCCGCTCTGCAACCCGTGTGAGGCTCACTGCACCCACTCGGGAGAGGTCACCCCTGACCCAATGGACTGTACCACCTATTACGTGTGTCTCGATGACGGCCACACGCTGTCCGTCGGGTGCCCGCCTGAAAGCCCCTTCTTCGACTTCCTCACTGGAGAGTGCCAGGACGACTCGACCCTCTGCTTCGAATACTGCGACCTTTGCGAGCCCCACTGCACCCAACAGAACGAGCGCGTCCCAGACCCGACTGACTGCCACAGGTTCTATCTCTGCACGCCGCCCACCATGTCCAGTTTCCTGTGTCCACATAATGAGGTGTTCAACAGGGAGACAGGAGTGTGTGAGGACGGGGCCCAGTGTGTAGAGGATTGTGGTGGTGGTGTAACCGACGGAATCTAGCATGTTTGTCTGTGTGTGATTAAAAAGGTTAAAGATAAAATATGTTCCCTTGAGCTGTTGTTTCGAGTTTAACCTTACAGTAAAATGGATTATGAAATAGAAAGACAAGGGATTTTCATCTAATAATGATAATAACGATATTGATGATGATAGTATCACAACAGTAACTAATACTGGTAATAGTAATGCTAATGATATTAATAATGATAATATAAATAATAATAACAAAAATAACATTAACGGTAATATAAACAGCAGTAATAATGATTATGATAGTAAATGATAATATTGATAATATATCAAAATAGCCAAATCATATCGAAATGATGATTAAGACATTACTAATAAGATTAATAATGATAATGATAATAGCACTATCATGTCTAGATGATAACTATCACAACAGTAATAAAAGTAATAACATTAATAATGATAATAGCAATTATGATAATAATCATAATACTGACAATAACGATGATAATGATAATAATGATTATGGAAATAATGATACTGACAAAATTATAATAATGATAATTATGATGACAGTAATCATAATTACCATCACAACGATAATGACAGTGATGATGACAATCATAATAATGCCGATAATGATAATGGTATATAATGCCAATTAAAATCACAATTCAAATACCAATAATAATAATGAAAATATGTCAATGATAACGATGATAGATATGATAAAATTATATTGATAAGAAAAACAGTAAGACTGATAATAGTACTAAAAACGACAATATTACTACTGCAACTACTGCTCCTAATAAAGGTTGCAATACGGATAATGATGATGGTTATAATGATGATAGTGATAGTAACGATTATAATATTGATTGTTATGATAATGATGGCCATAATGAATAATAATGATAGCGATGATTATCATAAAAAATGATAACAATTGGATGATGACAATAACGATACTAATAATGATAATGAAAGTAGTGATAGTAATGATAATCATAATGATAAAGATAATATGATAAGGATAATGATGATGATGGTCGTAAGGACAAATATAATATGTTCACGGGAATTTTAATGATAATGGAAATGAAAGTGACAATTTTATAAGTGATAATGATAATGATGATGATGATAAAAAAATAATAGTGACTAAAAGCACCTAGAGTAGGCAAACCTATGTAAATACCTTAATTAAAATTCCTGTCTTTAGAAACAAGGAGACAGACAGACAGACAGAGAGAGAGAGAGAGAGAGAGAGAGAGAGAGAGAGAGAGAGAGAGAGAGAGAAATCGAGCGAGCGAGCGAGCGAGCGAGAGATGACTAAATTAAAAGCCGTTTCAAAATACATAAGTATAATCCTGCTAACAAACTATCAAACCAATGAATGCCAATGAATACATATTCATGTGGAGCAGATAATGGTAATAATATTATTGTTGTCATTATCATCACTGTTATTAATTTTGATAGTAATGCTAGTGACAATAATAACAAGACCAATAACGAAGATGGCCATGTCAACAAAAATAACAATTATAACAGCAATAATGATAAAATTACTATAATAATAATATCAATAATAGTACTATTATTAGGGCCAACGCTTGAGGGTGTCTCGCCGCATCCCTGTTTTGCTTTTAGATACGATAATCTCTCTCAGCAAGGGTTCAGCCCCCCTCGAGTTTCTTGTGACAAGTTTGGTTGATGTGCATAAACCATGACTTTTGAGATCGTTTGGCAGGTCTATGCAGCGTACAGTGCCCCTGGATGAACTCACCTTAAGGGCAGGATGAACCTCTGGGAATTGAAGCAAGGGATCATACGGTATGGGCTGAGCTGGTGATGCCGGATTGTGCGAATAACAGCTCCTACACCGGTCACTTGGTGTAATCGTTAGTTGGACATACAGTCCTGCCAGCTGTACCCCATAACTAAGGGCCTGTTGTAAAAGACATGAAGACGTGTACAGCAAAACCAGCAATATAAGGGCCTTGAAGATGCCGGGTCTAGGATCTCCAAACACTCCTTCAGAGAGAGTCCATGGCTCGAGTCGCCAAACCAATTCGTCTGATGAATTCTTTGTGCGACACTCCAGAGTCATGTACTACGCTAGTGAGACATGTAAAGCTCTGGGTGACTTTGAAGTCTTCACCTCACAGCTAAATGTCTGCACAGACTCGGACAGGATAACAAAATCAATGGAAAAATAACTTTTTTTTTTACCTTGACTTTGGATGACAGCTTTACCCTTTATCCAACCCATGATAATAACAGTAGTAAGAATGCTAAAAAATATACACATTTGCTGAATTGAAAATTGATATGGCTTATTCGTTGGCAAGTATTGTAATCTTTCGAAACACTGTGCAGAAATAAAATATTTCAGTCTTAAGTCAAGTAAGAATATCCTCTTTCATTGTGTGTGGATATTATTTCTATACAATATGTATTGTATTAGAAGTTTTAAAGTTCTGCATGGTTTAATCGTGGCATATTTTCCTACGTTGATCTAACTCTTTAACTATTTTCTGAAATAAATAAATACATAGCAAAGATTGGAATCCTTCGACCCGAGAAACAATTTTAATCAATTATTTTTATTATTGAATTTACAATGTCTACAGTATACTGCAACAAACCTTCCCTTTAATCGGTGTTTACTTTCCCAATCTTTAAATGCTGAGGATGCATTATGAAGTCTACGACGAAGGACACTCGACCACACACGTAGCTCCATCCTCGCACTCCCGCGTTACTCTACTGAAGACCTGGTTGTGAGGGCAGAGGAAGTTCGACATGGTGGGGGGCGTGCACAGGTAGAACCTGTGGCAGTCGGTGGGGTCCGGCACGCGTTCGGAGTCCTGGGTGCAGTGAGGCTCGCAGATGTTGCAGTAGTTGTAGCAGAGGGTGTCGTCGTTCTGACACTTTCCCGTCAAGTAATCGAAGTTAATGTTATGAGTTGGGCATTCTTCCCCGAGCAAGTTGTTGTTCTGCAGGCAGACGTAGTACCGGTAGCACTTGGTCGGGTGAGGCGTGAGCTCTCCTGGACTGCTGCAATGTGGCTCGCACGGGTTGCACAGGCGAGAGCAGAAGTCGCTCGGAGCTCCGGCTATGGGGTCGCAGCGAGGCGAGGTGTGGTGCTCGTTGAAGTAGTGGGCGTCGGGACAGTCCACCGGTTCAGACGGTAATAAGATGCCTGTAGGTTACGAAAGATCTCCAATTTCAGTGAGAAACCGAAAGAGTACGAGCGTTGGTTTTCATGTATGCTTACTCTTTCTCAAATGAAAATTTTATCCCTTAGTCTTACCGTCGCCAGTAACGTCGAGGCAGACGTAGTACCTGGTGCAGTCGGTGGGGTCCCGCACTTTGGTTCCGGGGTCCACGTCCGTGCAGTCCGGGGCACAGAGCTGCACACTCGGAGACACCTAAGACGCAAAAGAACATGTAATTATATTATCAGCTTTTACTGGGTAAAGAGGCATATTTACTTTTGTAACAGATAGTTTACGAAGTATACTCTTATAATCCTATCGTTGTTGTTATTCCTTTCACCTTCGGTATTTCATTTAATATCTTAATTTTATCATCGTTTCCATATGCGAATTTATTTCACATATGAAAGTATACTACCGCAATGAAGAGGAAAAGGAGGAGGGAGCACGCGTGGTCAAACATGATCTTGTTGTTGCAACTTGCAGAATGTGTGCACATATATATAAGTGAGATTCGGAACACCTCTCATCAGCTGATGGTTTCCTATTTTTAAAGATATTAGGTTTTCAGAAGCGGAAAATGCATTGATAAGCAAAAATGTCACTGGATACAAGGTTGGGAACAGAGGCCACATGGTCCTTTCATTTTAATCAAAAGTATATAATGCTGTCGACAAGCATTTCCTGTCTTAAATCGCTAATTGTAACAGCTGTGGCAATTTTTAATTTTTTCTCGTCTCCGGTATTTTTTTTTTTTCATGTTCATCTTATGATCCTACTCAGCAACGTTTGAAAGGAAGATAAACAACAGCTTTGAAGCGATGGTTAAAGTGAAAAGATAGATGATCATCTTATATTTCTGACTCCAATGAAATATGATAAAGAATCAAAGGATAAATTTTGAACTGTTTATTCTCATTCATATTATTATCATATATTATTCAGTTATTTTATGATATCATTACCAATCTCCTTACATTTTAACTCCTTCGAATAAATCATAGCTAATGTAATTATCTTAAAAGAGCTAATAGTCAACTCTATTTACATTAAAATTGCTATTATTATCATCAAATGATTTTTAACTCTACATTCAACTCACAACTCTTCATTTTTTCCTTTTCTGAACTCTTTATTTAAATTAATATTGCTGTTATCACTTTGCGTTTTTATATACTTCTTAAAATATGATAAATGACGGAGATGGCTCATCAAAATAAGGAAAAAATGACACCCATGTTTTTCTGTGGAATCAGTGTGGGATTCATCAGCTGTTCGCTTTTCCCGCCATTCTCGCAATAACAGTGGAGCGAACCTACGTGTAATGATTAAGGAAGTTATACAGATTCCCAGGCCTAATATTATTGAATAAAATAATAGAGAAAACATATATATAGAGAGAGATGTGATAATGAATTTGTTGTGATTTAAAATTTTGATGCGGTTCTACGGCGGGACGGAAGAATTCAACATTGGAGGAATAATGTGAGATGTATAGTTTAGAATTCAAAATTTCAAAAAGAAGAAAATAAAAAACGTCAAAGAATTATTAACTGCCATTTCACTATCCTCACATTTGCGATAATATCTAACTGATTTAATTTTCTTTTGATTTTTTTCTTATAGTTATGTCCACTGCATTTACAATGTTTACATACTATTAAAACGATTGCTACTAACAGCAATACTATTAATTGATTGTTGATAATGAAGATGGTAATGATAATGATTTGGACAATTATAATGGAGATAATAAGGATAATGATAATTACAATAACAATGATCATAATAATGATAGTAATAGTAATAATGATAGTGAAAATTACAATTAATGATAATGATAATGATAATAACAATGATAATAATAATAACAATGATAATGATATTAAGAATGATAATGGTAGTAATAATGATGATGCTGATGATAAACAATAACAGTAATAGTAACAAATAATTAAATAAGCAATAATATATCTTTAAGTTCATAAATCTTGGTTACAACTACATGGAATAACTTACCTGAGTAATCAGTATTTACTATTAGAATTACTTTATCCTAGCAGTGACACGCAAGACGCAATTTCACTGCACATGGCACTTAATGAATCATTGTTCTTAATACAGTGATGTGCTTTTGTTTCAGAGGCCAGTGCTGGACGCTTTATTCATCAAAGTGAACATGCGAAATCAGGATACAGTGTTAGGATGTCTTGGGACACTTGAATTTATTTAATGTTGACCTAAATTGATGTACACTATAACAGGATGTCTGAATGTTACACTGAGTTTAGCTGGATTAACCGTTCATTATTTACAGTAAGATGTCAAAGATGGATAGATTTAGTCTAATTCAAGCGGGAACCACATTTTGATTAAGGATCTACAAAACATGCTTGTACGTCTTTGATAGGACATTAATTCACTTATTTTGGATAAATCAGCGGAATTCATAATGACAGAAATTATAAGTGAGTGGTCAACGTATCAGTGTACCCTTAATACATGTATTTTCTGCAAATATATACTATAATAACCTTAATATATATATATATATATATATATATATATATATATATGTGTGTGTGTGTGTGTGTGTGTGTGTGTGTGTGTGTGTGTGTGTGTGTGTGTATATATATATACTATAACTAAAAAAAAAAGCCTTTTGGTTGCTGAATGGATGCAAACACTTCATCTAAAAATCCCAAAAGGTGAGGCAACTCATCCCCAACTGCAATATATGCGAAGGCTTTTGTAATTACATATTTCTGATGGTCACAAAGAGAGGACATGGGAATGGTAATAAGCCTTAGAACATTAATTTTCTAGTTATTCGCGTCAACATGTGAGTTCCACTTGAATACAACAAGAAGAGTCACTCAGGAAGAGAAGAGTGAGTGATCTGCACGATGTTGATGTTGATGTTGATGTTAATGATGGCAATGGAGAAAATCATGATGAGATTTATGATGGTGGTGATAATGATAATGGTAATGATGATAATGTTATGATATCGATAATAACAGTGATAGAAATGATGAGGATAATAATGATAATAGTAATAATAGTAATAATGATAATGATAAAAATCATAATGATGAAAATAATAACAATGATATTACTACTATCAATAATGATAAATGTAATAACAATAATGATAACAAAGATACCACATATGTAAATGCAACATATAAAATCATTTCTTCAAAAAATAACAACAACAACAAAAAACGGATAGGCTGGTATGCTCTGTCCAGTGTCGTGGCCAGTCATATAAATCGAGAGGACTTGGCGGGAATCTCTGAATATTGATACCCGGAGATATTGAGGCCAGCAGCAAGGTCG
>NW_028234433.1:15928574-15931074 GCF_977035675.1 Penaeus japonicus
CGGGTGGTTTGTTTTCACGCAAGTTGGAGAGGTTGTCTTTTGAGGTGTTTGAAAAAGGTATGATCGAAGGTGTTTCCGTGAGGGCTCGAGGTGGTATCCCCTGGCCATATGGTATGAGGAATCAGGGACCAACACGAGACAAGGACGTGTATTTACTCTCGTTCTGGAAGCCATATCTCATGCACAAGCGGGGCAGATATAGAGTTCATACTGCAGGCTTACCTATTTTGAGTGACAACTTTGTGTTTTGGCGAATTTTCGATGGAAAAAACTGGGTAAGGTGCAGTTGAAAGTTTCAAGGTGATCTGGGTTGTTCTCTTCATAAAACAGAAATGATCTACTCTCTTGTGTTATACTTTTCTTGGGTGATATTTATGAATTCATATGTCTTTGGGTATTTATGCATTAGAAATCAATGAGATTGTAATGAAAAATGAGAAATTTAGCTCTCATACTTTTTGGTGTAAAGAAATTAAAAGGAAGACAATCTTGTGCTAAACAAGACTCTAAGCTGGTTGAACCATATTGAAAATTTTCCATGGTTTATGAAAATATGAGAAAAAAATGTGTGTTCATGGTTAAGTGCTATATTATAGCTCTTGTTATCCTGTCTTTGCTCTTAGATTCTTACTAACGAGTATTATTTTGTTGATGAATTATTATCTGAATGCGATTGATTCAAATACTTTTCCCATTGAAGAACAGAAGTTAGTGCTACGATATGTCAAAATTTTAGATCTGAAAGCTGCTGTAGATCAGAATATTTTAGGTGTGTAACTGGCAACTAAGTATGATAAAATACCAGCTGGACATAGGGTAGGAGTATATTTCACACTTATAACATCTTTTACTCATGAATATACCCCTTCAGCTTGTTCAGTCTAGTTGCCCAAGCTTTAGTACCAGACATATATGAACCATAGGATTTTATTGCATAGTCAGTGTAATTGCATTTTTGTGAGGTATTTAAACCCGTTAATGATAGGTAACAAGATATCACCCCAAGTGGTGGCAGCACCAGCCATTGGGGACGAGATATTTTGTCTTGGCTATCCTCCTGGCCAGTGTGCTGGGTGATTGAGTGTGTAGTGCTTGGTTGCGGCCAGTGTGGACAAATGGCCCTAGGTCTTAGGCTTGCGCGTTTGAAATATCCCGGTGTTTTGACCATTTGGAGCCAAAACATCCCTGTCGGCAACAGGTTAAAAAAAAGGATCATTAAATTAAAAATATACAAGAAGATTGAGTTGAATTTATTATATTTGGACAAACACTCCATTTTTGGAGTGAAAATGTCATGATATAAATGTGTTTATTGCAATTTCTTTTTTATTATATTCTCAGATGCTTTCAGAAGTTGTCTAGAAAATGTTGATATCTTACACTAAAAAAAGAGTTTTGTCTAAGTAATCTTATATGATAAAATTTCAACACTAATATCAGTTGAGAAAAACAATTGAACAGTCAATATCATTCTCTGTGTAATGAAAGAAGTGACATTTCTATCTTCAATTTTATAAGTGAAAAGTTATTATTATTTTTTAAAATTTATAATCATGAGAATATCCTGATTTTTATTTGTCCAATTTTGGTTACTTGTGTTATGAAACAAACACCTGTCTGAGCAAGGAACTGTTTTGAAAAAAGTTTTGACCATGCATTAGAATTTTTGTATATATATATATATATATATATATATATATATATATATATATATATATATATATATATATATATATATATATATTTGCAGTCATACAAAAGGATTATTTCTTGCTTTCCTGTGATTCTTGATTGTTTTTATTAATGATAGGTATCTGGCCACACATCGTACAATTATACCAATTTTTCTGATTTTACTGGATGTGCTGTATTCTCATATAATGAAATCTATGTGTAGGGAATTTAGCTAGTGTTTATTTGTCAAGCATAAGAGAAAAGTAGAGGTAAGAAGGTTAGATATGTATTTTTAAAAATTATCTATCATCAACCCCTAAGAACCTCAAAACCTTCAGCTTCTTTGTCCCCCAAAATTCATAAAAAGGCTCATTTATTCAAGTTTCATCAGGGCAAATTTTGGTTTGTAATATTTTGAGCTTGATTTTAAGTATCATAAGTTGTATTTTTCATTGTCTTATATCATATACATACCACACAGTCTGTATGTAAGGCTCAAGAGGATGGCAGGGGGAGCATGTCAAACATTACAAGATATATTAGTGTACACTAGATGAGTCTTATTCATAACTAAAAGGACACAGGAAAAAAGCCCAGTAGATTCTGACAGCTTGGCCATGATTGTGGAGAATAGTAAAGGCTGGGACATTAGCCTTTATGGGTCAAATAATATATTGAATCCAGGATTTATCTGCAGCTGACATGAATTCTTGAAAATATTCTTGCTGATACTATGTGTTTAATCATATCCAGAATATACAATTTAAACTGGCAGTTTCTAAAAGTTCCAGAAATGACCCTAATCCATTTGCAAGTAAAGCAGCCA
>NW_028234433.1:15946074-15956074 GCF_977035675.1 Penaeus japonicus
ACATATTTATGGAATATGAAAGTGGATCCTGATTTTTTAAGGGCCTATCATTTGAGGGTAAAAATATTGCTTTTATTTTCCTTTTACTGTTCAAGATATTACTTTATAAGTTTGACAGACCCAGGCAAGACCTATGATCAATAGTCAGTTTGGTGAAAACAATAATCAACACTACTATTGTTTCTAGTAATTTTTTTTATAAAATGGATGTTTGCAATCTCACAACAGTCTTTACTCTTTTCCTTCATAAGGAAAAGGAGTCTTAGAATCTCATGAATTCACGATAATCCTCTTTTTATTTGTTTGCAATATTAAAAGGTGACATTAAAAGTTAATCTTTAATTTTCATGATTATGTGCTTGTGCAAAATTAAAATGATATGATTTTGTTTTCAAATATTAGATGATTTGTTTGTTATGCTTTTACTATATGATTGAAGCATATACTTTTATAGAATCATATATTTGTTTGTAAAGCTGTATGAAGCTATGATTGAGTAATCAGTTTTGTCATTTCAGTCTCTTTGCTGGCAAAATAACAATAGCCTGGTAAAATCCTAAAGTTTTGCCCTAATGGTAGCCCCTTGAAGTAAATTTTAAGTTAGTAAATGACTTGACCTCATTAAAGTTAATTTAATATGCATGGTTGTTTAACTGAATCAAAGTAGAACTAGCAGTGTTACCTCTCGTCACCAGCCCCCGCTCTCACCATCACCATGTGACATCAGTGACGATGAACTGGTCAGCATTAGTGTCAGGGATCTCAATCGCCAATTAAAGCTGCGAGGTCTCAGCAGAGAAGACATAATTAAGATGAAACAGCGCAGAAGAACGCTAAAGAACCGAGGTTATGCAGCAAGGTAGTATGATCACCGTATTTCTAAAAATTTATTTATTTTTAGATTTTTGTTGTATTATATAGTTGACATTGAAAGGGGATGACTGCATTTTTTTCCCTTTTTATTCAATTTGATAGAATTGAAAGAGTTGGTGTTATACTTTTGTGCATTTTTAATTTTTTTTTCTCAGTGGGACAGAATTATGAAGGAATTGCCCAAATCTTTTCCAGTTGCCGCATCAAGAGAATAGAGCAGAAGGATGAGTTAGAGTCAGAACGCACCACAGAGCAAGTTGATATAGATAAACTCGTTTCCGAAAATGTCAACATGAGAACTGAAATTGACCGATTGTTCCAGAATTACGAAGCCCTGAAGAAATTTGCCAACCTTAAGAACATACCTCTACCACCTGATCTAGAGAACCTTTGACTGTCGCAAAAGCAAGTGTGTTAATAGTCATATATATATTTTTTTCATGCATTCCAGTTGTAATGCAAAAAGAGTTCTTAAATGCCTTAACCAGTGGTTCAAAATAAGAGATTTACAGATGGTTATCAGGGCTGATTCCTTGTTAACACAGTTGTTTCAGGACTAACTTAGCTATTAAGTGAATGGGGATCTAGTTTTTATGATAGCTTCTCTTTAATTCTCTAGAGATAAGTCTTATCAGATATGTCTGAATTCCGAAAAACCATGTCAGACCTGTTACCGTAAGAAGATTTGCGTTTCCATATGAGTGTCTGAACTCGTAACTAAGAATCATTGAAACCATACTTTACTCTGTTTTATAACCTTACTGGAATAATGTTAGTTCAAAACTTGTAGATAGTAAATTAAAAGAATGGTAAGTGTTAGCAGAAATTGTTTTATTTACCTGAAAGTTTATAAGTCAATCAAGAATTCTGTTGATATATTGAGTCAGTATTTATGCAAACAAAATTTTGTCTTGTTTTTATGTTACAGGGGGTGAAGTAAAGCAAGTAAAAATTAATTTGTAAGATATTGCTATTGATGATCTGGCTTACCAGTACAAAAATTGGAACAAATTTGAACAATGCTGATTAAACCAATTGTATTAAGAATTATCATGGTAGAAGTGTAGATATATTATTGCTTAATTTGCAGATTTACTTGTGAGATACTAGATTTTTTATACTTTGACAAAGAATAAATGTCATTGAACTCATCAAAAGATAAGCTAACATTTATATATTACTGTATTCTGTGCAGTAATTTGATTGGTAACAGATATCTTCTACCTTTTCAGGAGTCTCAAAATCAAACCATCTTAGGAAATTATTTTTCATGTTTGTTTATTTATTAATTTATTTATTTTTAATGTATTTACCTTGCAGTTCTTCATGTAACATGCTAGTTAACTTGCTTTCTGGGGTAAGAGTAACAGTTGCACCAAGTAGAAAGATAGATAAAAGATAAATAGAGTAGATTGGCATGAAATAATCATCATTTTCTATTGATAAAAATTTCCTTTTCCTTTTCTAAATGCTGGTTGTCTTTGCCTCTCCCTCATAGCTGTAGTGATAAAATGGTGATGGATAGAAATGCTATTTAAAACATTGTTGTTTATATTGTTTTGTTGCAAGTTGGACAATGATAGATCCACAAAGGGAATTATGTTTTATATATGTTTTTTTTTTGCAGATTGAATACCAAGTGGTGTAATAATTTTTCCTTAAAAGTTTAGCTTGAGACTCAGAAGTAGGAAGGCCAAGTGTAGGTTTGTAAGGTATTTACTGCACCAGTGAGATTATTTTGTATTCAGATGTTATAGACTGTATGGAATGATGTGTCTTCTCTTTAGAGTTGGAGTCTTCGGAGTGACTTTGATATGGGATTTTAGTAATCCAGTTCTGTTGGTGCTTTAATATTTGATTTAATCTTAGACTCATTATGTTTATGGATTAGCTTTGGAGATTGCTCAATCATTATGTTTTGCCTGTGTTTGATGAACATAGCAGTTGCAAAGTCCTTTTGCAGTATTCAATTTGGGCTGTCTTTTCCTCTGCTGTCTTTGTAGTTACTGTATTGTCAAGTAACCTGTGATCATTAATAGAAAACACTGTTTCTTTCATGGCATCATACTCATTTTAGGGGCAGTTGTAGGATTGTATTTTTTGTTTTGTTTTGGGAGAATCAATTGGATGTCGCCTTTTTTATGCTTATTAGTGACATGTAGGTACTAGGACACTAATGGGAGGTGAATATTTTTATTTAATGAAAAATACATTTTGAAAGAGACATCCTTTTGTTGGAACTATCTCAGTATTTTCCTGATAGTAAATGTCATATTTATAAGAAAAGCTTGATACAATATAAGACCTTAATAATATGTAATGGATGGGTGATTTTTCCTTTAGTAATTTTTGGTATTCTTAACATGAAATGCAAGACCAGAATATATGGTTCATATTTACGCATGATAGCAAAAGATGTATAGTTGATGCAGAAGATCTTTGCCTTTTTAACTTTCATAGACAATATTATTTGAGTGCTGGAAGAGATACACAGATTATTAATCAAGCTTTTAGGAGATGCTTGTTTTTATTTCTGCAATATATACTTGCTTTTATTTATGAGATGGAAAATTGACCGATATAGAGGGTTAGTTTCATAGATTAGTTTTTTTTTTTCTTTTATGAAGATCCAATATGGATATTAAGAGATGCAAACTGATAGTTTCACAATGGTAGAGCATGATTTTTTTTTTTTTCATATTTTTTTGCCAACCTTTAATACTAATAAAGAACAACACACTAAAGGAGTGAAAAAAAAACTGCTGTCGACACACAAGACATATATTGAAACAGAACTAGGAGTGTTACCTTTTGCCAGAAGCCCCCGATGTCACCAAGCCCATTTGACATTAGTGACGATGAACTGGTCTGCGCTAGTGTCAGGGACCTCAATCGGCAGCTAAAGCTTCGAGGGCTCTGCAGAGAGGATATTATGAAGGTGAAGCAACGAAGAAGAACATTAAAAAATAGAGGCTATGCTGCAAGGTAAGTATTTGGTTGTGGGTAAGAAAATGAATGAGGCTGGAAAAAGAACAGTGTTTGATTGATGTTGTTATTGTTTTTTATTTGAAAAAAAGAAGAAAACTAGTCTATATTTGAATGATAAGTTTGAAAAAGAAAAAAATCCATGTTGATCCATTGTTTTATATTCGTATTTATGTAAATAGATTGATTGAAAGTGGAATTGAAATTTGAAACACTTCCCACTTCTGCTGAAGAAAACTGAAGGTAAACTACGATGAGTAGAATATGTTTAGTTTCTTTTTTTATATAAGATATAGACATACTTGACATTAGTTAAACAAATAGGCAATACATAGTAAGGGAAAAATAGCACTTAGAATGTAAGGATCACTAATATATTTGGACATACTAAAGCACTCAGCAGCAGGACCATGATTGAAGTAGTAAGCAGACAGGATTTTAGTTGTGTAATTATACAAATCAGGCTGTATAGGATATGTAATTTTAGTCATGATGAATATATAGGCAGTGAGGATCAAATTAGATTGTAAATGTAAAGGACAGCACCAAGGAGGAGGAGTAATCAGATAAGATTGAAAATGTCACTTCAGGCAGTACACACAAACTAGCTAGACAATTGTATTCAGATCTTAAGCATGATGGGACCACATTTAGTGTTTGAAGACCTGGCCTCATTGAAATGGGAAACTGGAAAACAAAAGACATTAAAATAACAATATACAGACAGTAAAGCCATGAGAGACATGTAGCAGACACCAAAACTGGAGATTTTACAAATACAGCCGCATGTTACAAGTTTAATACAGACATGATTGAAACTGACACTAAATGGATGGTATGCAATGACCTAAACCAAATGGTCTGGGCAATCTTCAAACTGGTACTAGTATTGTATACACAAACTAAGGATATGGACGTTCAATCCTTACAAACTGGACAATGGTATGAATAGAGATCTATGCTAAAGAACTTGCTCAGATAAGATGACATTAGAATTACCTCTAAGCACTAATCCATGATAGGTATTTTGATAGGAATAGCAAGACCAAAGACTTAGGCTCGCTTAAATTTAGTGCTCCAGATTAATATATTGATGGTAAATGCAGTAACTGTACCATTTGATGTTAAAATGATATTGCTTTATCCTTTTTAACATGTCAAACTCACTTCCAGCTGTCGAATCAAGAGAATAGAGCAGATTGATGAGTTGGAATCAGAGCGGACCACAGAGCAAGTTGATATTGAGAAACTTATTAATGAAAACCACAACATGCGAACTGAGATTGATCGGTTGTTCCAGAATTATGAAGCCCTAAAAAAGTTTGCTGACTTGAAGAATATACCTCTCCCTCCAGATTTGGAGACACTATGATCTTCAGCGAAATGCAAGTGTTTTTATAGTCATTCTTTGTGCATTAGAGATTAATGCAGAAGTCCATGTTGCCTTTACTAATGAAGTTCAAATTCAGGATTAATATAAGTCATGGGTGATACCATGTTAAGACAGTGAAATACTGATCTAACTTTCAAAGACATGAGATCTAATATATAAGAATTTCTTTATGATGCATTGAATATTTGGACTATTTTTTTTGTTGTAGAATATATTGTATTTCATATGATATATTTAACTTTTGTGCATGTCCATGCAACTCTTTCCTATGTAAATTAACTTGATCTGCTAGTGCATTTTTGTAGAAAAAAAAGTGTGGCTTTTCAGTTGACGTCATCATTGGTCTCGTAATTTGTGATAGGCTTTTGTGTGATAGATATATATATATTTTTTTTGTAGTATTAAGGCATCTCCCAAAAAATCATCCAACTTTTCACATTTGTGCAACCATCTTTTTATGTTTTACCATTGCTTGTCTATTGTTAGCACTGGTATGCCAAATTACTAAATTGTACTTTTGTTTTTATAGAAAGACTAGACTAGTGATATATTAGTCCAGGCATTATATTAGCCAAGTGCTTACAAATGGACAAAGTTATGCTAGAGTTGCATGTGTCTTTGTCATTATATTTGCACCTGGGTTAAGATAATCTTGGTGTTAAGACTCGGCAAACCATATGTCAGTAGTATTTGTGTATGTAACACCCCCTCTATACAAAGCCTCCATGTGCAGGGGCCTGCTCTTGCATTTTTACATTATATATATTGTGTCTTGCACCTGTGATATGTCTCAGCCCAGATATTCTCTTGTCTTATAGTGTTTGCAATTGGTTTTTGTGTGAGTTGCCTCTTTTTGTTTTTTAATCATTATTTTTCTCTGCACTAATCCTAATGTTTAGGGTAAATCTCATCTTAGGATACTTAATGCATTTATTCTTCTTGTATTACTCTGATGAGACCTTTGTTTAGATAAAAGATATCTTTATTCTTTTTTGTATTTAATTTTTTAGTATCTTGATTTGATGGCTTTTTGTAAGTCCAACCAGTGCAATTAATACTGAAAGACTAGTAACAAGAAGGTGATAATAAAAAAGGATAATGAAAGCCAAAGATACTACATCTATGTTTTATTTTCCAAACATCTATTATTACTTACTTTATCAGTTGAGATAAGAGAGTGAAAAGGTACAAAAATAGATTAATGTTTATGAAATACAAGATTTTCCTGCACTAGTCAGCTATTATAGGGAGTCTGTCTCTATCTTTTCCCTTTTTAAGTTAAAATATTAAAAAGAAAAATAGGGACTTTATTATAATTTTAACAGACCCAAAGAGATTATGTTGTTATGCCCCAATTTTCAAGAAGATAACAGATTTTGGATTAACTTCTAAGTAAGTTCTTCCCATATGAAATTATTTATTAGTAGATTTTTGTCATATTCCCTTGAAGAATGTTCAGTATTTTTTTACCTGACCCCTCAATGTATTTATTTTCTTTTTGAGTATCAAAATCTCCAAATATTATTTGTAAAACCATCAGCTGACTTCTGCAAGGTATAAATTAGAAGACCAAATTGTCTGAATGTACAGGAACTAGAAATGAGGCAAAGATGAGTATAAAACACAAATACATGATACATTACGGATATATGAAATGTAATGTCTGTATATGCTCAAGAGTTTAATCCTTTTTTTTCTAAAGTAAGATATAGAGCAGTTTAATTGCATATAATTTTGAGTCCTTGATAAAATTGTTTAATGATTCTGACACAGCCATTTCTCTTTTATAAAAAGAATAAAAAGAAGAAAATGAATGGCTGAACCCCCTTTGAATAATCTCATTTTAGACTTTTACTGAATGTTAAAAAAAGTTGAACATGCAGGCCTTTTTGCTGTATTTGAAAATATGGAATTGGGGAGGGGGAGTGGAGGGTAGTACCTGCAATTTTGCTAATTTGAGAATGTGGTGAAGCCAAATAATTCTATATTATTGTTAAGATGTAACTGCAAAAGTGTATCAAACAATAGATATTTTGTATAGTGAATCAATACTTATAGATAGTGATAAAGCACATTGGACAGTATTATCTTTTATCCATTTGTGTAATGCATCTAAATTATTACACAAGTAATTTTACATAGACTGAGAATTTACACCGAGTCATTCTCTAATTCAGTGCACAATACAGCCTTCTCTGCCAGCAGAAAAATCTATATTCATGTATTTCAAGCAAACTGAAGAAGCTGAAAAAAAAATGCAGATAACACTTTCCCAGTAAATAATGTGATTTACAAATCTGCTGATAGACTAGAGTAGCTTCCATCACAAAAATAACACCTATATATCTATATTACATATAAAACTCTTAGATCTTTCTTAAATAATACATTTATACTTTTTTTTTATCATATCTAGTGTATATTGGAAGTTCTACATGATAGGTACACACATCATAGAGCTACATAAATACATTGAATTTTGCCACTTTAACCAGACTTGGACACGTTATACACATTAGAATTTTACACATTTGACTGTAGCGTACAGCATGCACAAACAGCACTTGCTGTATGTACAGAACAGTAGCATTTTGAGAGAAGGTTCAACCTAGCTTTCTAAATTTTGATGAAAACTTGATGATTGTCGCTTAAGAAGTATTTGGATAACCCATATCATGAGTTGAGATTATGCACAGCAGCAAGACAAAGGCAGGAGTAGATAAGGCAAGACCAAATATTGGATGGGAAGACATGAAATGAAAATGTCATTGGACACAGCCCAAATTTTACTAGACCTTACTATTCCACTAAAGTAATTGAAAGCAATTATAGCAGTATATGATGTGACTAGAATATGCAAGAACTTGTAGATTTTTGGTTTAAAGAGCTAAAGCATTTAGTACATTCGTATATGTATATTCAAATATATATGTGTATATTGTATATACATCGCATATGTATACATGTACACGTACACGTACATATAGACATACATATACATGTATATGTACACATATGCATACGCATATGCACATGCACATGTATTGTACACGTACACATACGCACATGTACATGTAGGCATACGCATACATACATGTATACATATGCATACGTATACACATATGCATATGTATATGCATATGTACACACACATCTGTACGCACACACACAGACACACATCTCTACACACACACACACACACACACACACACACACACACACACACACATATCCATAAATACACACACACATATCCACACACACATATATCTGCACACACACACACACACACATCCATACACACATGCACATCCGTACACACATACATACACATCTGTACACACACACACATACTGAGAAAGAGAGACTGAGATGGCAATCAGGATGTCTGTATATAAGTATATGAGTATATAAGATTTATATACATGCACATGTACATCCTTTTACTAGACATGCCACATTTGTGTATACACATATATGATATAGATCTTTATATCCTTTATAGGTATATAATAGAACTGACTATTATGTAGACATCTGGCTGTTATCTGATCTGTAATGTTTAACCAAGAGGATAAATCTCTCTCTTTCTGCCTATAGTATGGGCTGAAATAGTGTGAACAGGAGAGATCTACTGGTCTGGTCTGAATATAGAAACAGTCTACACGTGTGTGTGTGTTAGTGTCTGCTTTTATAGAGAAAGAAAAGATAATCAGAAATAACAAGTTATTCATAAGTTCTATATAAAGTAACAAGGATGAAGAATTACATTGAGAAATAAATCAGTTTGGGACACCTGTGTAAAGAATGAGAAGGAAAATATCAGCATATGTCTGAAAATCATATGATCTGTCAAAAAATCATAATAAAACTATAATGAATTCATGATAAACTTTATACAAGAGAATCCAGGTGTTCAAAGCTAATACCTTAATACTAGTCATTGATGCAGCTGAGACAATACTGTATATTATATATTAAGTTTATGATATGTTACAAAAAATATTTATATTGTCAACACACATGTACTATAATGTATATTATATTTATTTTGCTATGAACCACTGAATATGATATTGAAAGCTGTGAAATAAAAGTGAATAATATGTTTTTTATCATACTTTTTATAATTAACATGGCACTGCATAGTTTTCTGACAAAATAAAATAAAAGTAACAATTACACATTTTACTGAGCAAGAAAGAAAATTTCAATGATTTCCATAGTTTTTGGTTTGTTTTTGTAGAGGAAATGTTGCCAGACTTCTTGCTTCCTCAACGTGAGATATTTTTCAACAGTTCCATATGCCACCAATAAATTATACACTCCTGAAGGTGGCACTCAGAAGTTGGCACTAAGGTGACAGAGCTCAAGTTTCCTGGATGAAATTACCTATGTACATTAGTGGTGATACAAGCATTAAAGACGGGGAACACACCCCTCACCCTCAAAAAAATTATTAACACCCTAGGTTGGGAATGACTAGTGCAAGCGAAACAACCTGGTCAGATCATGATCAGTAGTAATATACTTAATATGCAGGCAGCATACACACACAGACACATACACAAACACACTTAAATGTATGTATGTATGTATGTGTATATACACATACACCTCTATATGTGTATGTGCACATAAACCTCTATATATCTGTATGTGCACATAAACCTCTATATGAGTGTATGTACACATACACCTCTATATATGTGTATGTACACATACACCTCTATATATGTATATGTGCAT
>NW_028234433.1:15966074-15971074 GCF_977035675.1 Penaeus japonicus
CACACCATGAATAACACCCAACCACTCCACGCGAGAGAATCTATGGTTAATGAATCATTTGTTGGAAATAAGCGAACTAGCCGTCAAACAATACAGCGTGTAGTGTAGACACTTCTAAGTCAACAAGTCTGCGACCTTCTCTCTCATCATCAAGAATCCCAGGTTCTCAAATCGACTGAGTATATTTGTTTGCTCTCATACTTTCTGAACAGTTTGTCTTCTCTTGTTTTCAGCTATTCAACAGTGTCACAGTAGAAGTCATTTTTTAAAGAGTGGGCAGATGTAACACACACACCAACAATTATTCTGCCGCTCTAAGCAAGGGCATCTTCGTCTGCGTGGTTACTTAACACTGAATGATGCACGAGTACATTCTGTATGGATCTGATGTTGCTACGCTGCAATTTTATCTCCCCTAAAACTTCATATATAATCACATATAATCTGTATCTCAGGCCTTACTAGTAGGAGCAGGCTGGGAAAATCTCATAGTCCATGTTTTTTTTTTCTTCTCAATAACCTAAATGGTGATAAATTAGTGTATAATATTATTCGACACCTGCATTATACTGCTCTTTCTTTCTCTCTACCTCTCGTCCACTCTTCTCTTCAAGAGTTGCTGTGACCGAGTCATGTCCAGTAAAATGTTAACCTGTATTTTTTATTTAATTACCTTTATATCCAAATGTTATTCAAACATATATCTTTACTCTCTGCGATGTATCTATTCTTATTATCTACAGAGCGCACGCATTTATGTGTTTCATATGATCTTACATATAATGCTCATCTCACACATATACGCTTACATACTTTATGTTCTCTCCACGACACGTCGCATGATGATGTATGTTCTCCGTACAGACGGAACAAGCATAAGATTCTTCCGTCCTCACTTCCTACCGCCTTGAAGCAACATCTCGCTCCTCGGAGGAAAAGCAGCCCTCGCTACATTATTTATTCTGTTATAAGCTGCTCTATGAAAGAAACGATTCATCTTCTGCAACGTGTATTTTAGTCTTTGTCCATTATTTACCATTTTCTTCTAGGGGTTCACCTCTTGGGCTCTTGCAATTCCTTTGGCAATATGGCCATTGCAGTCTCATTTACTGAAAATAACGATTCTGGAGAACAATTTAAAAATTGCAAATGGTATGGAACTCCAGCGACAGGAAATTTCCGTGGCGTTTCCCTGGGTAATAAAAGAGAGCGAAAGGGGTAGAGAGGGAGGGAGGGAGAGAGAGAGAGAGAGAGAGAGAGAGAGAGAGAGAGAGAGAGAGAGAGAGAGAGAGAGAGAGAGAGAGAGAGAGAGAGAGAGAGAGAGAGAGAGAGAGAGAGAGAGGATAGATAGAGAGATAGAGAGGATAGATAGAGAGATAGAGAGGGAGAGATAGATAGAGAGGGATAGATAGATAGATAGAGAGAGAGGGAGAGATAGATAGATAGAGAGACGAAGAGAAAACGAGGAAAACTACTGTCGTTTCGACCAATACTCATCAGCCATTTCAGGTCGACTTCTGACTCAAACTTATTTTCATTTCATTTCAACATTATTCTATGTACCGTTTCTTGCCCACAACTCCTCAGAAATGGATATGAAGGAAAAGTTTGTATAACTTCACCAGATATGTGATAGTCGACTAAGAGTAGCAAGGATTCTGACCTGCACCAAGTTTGTAATCCAAGAGAGAAAGGAACAGCCATGAATAATACCTGAGACGGTACCACGGACAAGGGAATCTGTCTGTGGCTCGCTGATTTTCTCTCCATCTCTGTTTCTGTTTCTATTTCTCTCTCTATATCTATCTCTCTATCTCTATCTCTCTATATCTCCATCTCTCTTTATCGATATCTCTCTCTCTCTCTTTATCGATATTTCTCTCTCTCTCTTTATCGATATTTCTCTCTCTCTCTTTATCGATATTTCTCTCTCTCTTTATCGATATTTCTCTCTCTCTCTTTATCGATATCTCTCTCTCCCTTTATCGATATCTCTCTCTTTCGCTTGATTACGTCGTAAGTCTTGCCTGTTTCACATTTACGAAATAAGTGAATGAGAATAAAAGTAATTATCACATCAGTGGACCAACGTCCATCACCGATTCTATTGTTATTGAAGTTCTAGAGATAAAAAACCTAGCAAGAATAAATTAAGTAAATAAACAAACAAGTAAACAAAAAAATATTTCTCGTTCTGATAGAGGACTTGTTAGTGGCTGTATGCCGTCGTCCTTTGATGTGGCTGTGCCCGTTTCCGTCCGTTTGCGGAATCGGGAAAAATTGAGAAAAGCAAGCAAGCAGGAGCGGGACAATGTCACATGAACTGGACAGCCTTAATGGATCAGACAGACTTTTCATGCTGTCTAAACACACACGCGCGCACACACACACACACACACACACACACACACACACACACACACACACACACACACACACACACACACACATAAACATACACATACACACACATATGTACGCACACACACAAACACACACACACGAAGAAAGGAGTCTTCATTTTAAAAAGAATAGTTTAACAGCAAATCATAAATGCAAAAGATAAGTATCTAAACTATCCAACCACTTATTAGATTCAAGACCTTGAACTTATCGATACGACAAGAGTTCAGTAAAACCATCAACCAATATCGAAAAACAACAAAGAAAGAAAGAAAGAAAGAAATTCTTACCTCGAAGATAAAACCTGCCAATTACTCTTACCACCAAACACACACGAAAAAAAAAAAAAGAAAAAAAAAAAAAAAAGGGAAATAATTCTCTACTCATTCTCACGTTGAGTTGAAGCAGGTGAGAGGCGGCGGCAGAGACCGAGTCGGCGACGTGATGAGGTTGAGGGGGACGCTCTCCATCAGGGGATACCACTGGGTTACGGGGCGTCGGGGGCACTCCAGCATCTCGAGCCAATGGTCCCGCCCTGGCCCTATCACCTGGGACCCGATCACCGTCACGCCCAGGAGTTCGTTGGCGCCGATTCTGAGGGAGGAGGGAGGGGACGGAAGGGGGGTTATTGTGTTACCTGCCGAAGGGGGTCGGGATTTTGTTTAACTAATTTATTTATTTTTTGAAATTGTTTGTTTGTGTGTGTGTGTGTGTGTGTGTGTGTGTGTGTGTGTGTGTGTGTGTGTGTGTGTGTGTGTGTGTGTGTGTGTGTGTGTGTGTGTGTGTGTGAGAGAGAGAGAGAGAGAGAGAGAGAGACGATGACCCCTACCCCTTTTCTTACTCCTCCCTCCCTCCCTCTCTCTCTCTCTCTCTCTCTCTCTCTCTCTCTCTCTCTCTCTCTCTCTCTCTCTCTCCTCCTCCTCCTCCTCCTTCTATCCTCCCTCCCGCCCTCTCTCTCTCCTCCCTCTCTCCTCCTTCTCTCCTCCCTCTCTCCTCCTTCTCTCCTCCTTCTCTCCTCCTTCTCTCCTCCTACTCTCCTCCCTCTCTCCTCCCTCCCTCCCTCTCTCCTCCCTCCCTCCCTCTATACTCCCTCTCTCCCTTCCTCCCTCCCTTTCACCCTTGAATCACTCGTTATCTCTCCTCTTTCCTCCTCCTTCGACTTCTCCGATCTTATCAAGTGCCCGTCATTAAAAGGAAATGAAATGCCCCCAAAATCTTCCTCTCTTTCTCTCTTCCTCCCTTATCACCTCTTTCGGAGACTTCTTTTCTTGTTTTTGTTGCTGGCTTCTCTTTTCTCTCTTTCCCTTTCTCTCTTTCCTCTTCTCTTCTCTTCCTAGTCTCTCCCCGTCTTTGGCGTTTGCTCTCTCTCTCTGCATTCTTTCATCCATTCACTATCCTCCCCTCTTTCTCTCTCCCGGCCCCTCTCTTATTCTCCATTCTTTGTCGCTTTTCCCATTTCCCTTCCATCCCCCTCTCTATCCTCTCTCCATATCTCTTTCTCTTTCCTTTCCCTTCTCCCCACCCCTCTCTCTTTCTTGATATTTACTACTTCGCACTCGGTCCTTCTTTTCCCATCTTTCTCCCGTCTCTCTCTATTCCAGATCTCTATCTCTCCCCATCTCTTTACCTCCCTATATTTCAATTCTCATTCTTTCCCCTCACTCCGTCTCCCTATCATTCTCCCTTCTCTCTCCCAGCTCCCGGTTTATCCCCGTCTTTCCTCTCTATTTATCTCCTTACCTTTCTCTCAGCTTTATCCCCCGCCACCTTTCTCCTTACTCTTTCTCAGCTACCTATCACTCTCATCTTTCTCCTCTCCCCATTTCACCTATCTCTCCCCATCTTTCCCTTCTGCCCATCTTTCCCTTCTACCCATCTCCCCCATCTTTCCCCTTCTCCCCCATCTCCTCCATCTTCCCCCTCTCCCCATCTTTCCCCATCTCCACCTCCCCCTTCTCCTCCATCTTCCCCTTCTCCCCATCTTCCCCCTTCTCCCCCAACATCCCCATCTCCACATCCCCCATCTCCCCCAACATCCAAAGAGCCCTCACCTATCATAGTCGACGACCTTGACAAGGAGTGTGACGTCCTCAATGTTATCGTTGGGAATGTCGAACACAAGAGCTTCGTTATAGACGGGGTTGAGGGTCGACTTCTTCACCGTGGTCTTCTTCTTCTTGATGCGTCGACCCTGGCACAGGAGGCACACTTTCACGTACGGGTCTGGCATGGAAAGGACGCGTTGGTTAGAAGATTTGGGTTGATGTGTTTTCCCCCCGTTTTTATTTTTTTTTATTTTTTATTTTTTTTTTTTTATTATGGGTTTGCTTGATTTGTTGTTGTTCGTATAATAATAATAATAATAATAATAATAATAATAATAATAATGATTATTATTATTATTATTATATATTGTTTTGGTTTTGTATGTTTTCTCGGTTTGTTTTTATGTTTCTCTTTTGTTTATGTACTTCCTCGTTTTGATATAGTATGCTATTTTTAACAACCTGTATATTCATTCTCTCCTTTTTAATCTATTTTGATAGTTTCATATTAATATCTGTGATAGCCGATTTATAATAATTTCATGTATGATC
>NW_028234433.1:15986074-15991074 GCF_977035675.1 Penaeus japonicus
TTCTCCTCCCCTCTCTCTCTCTTTCTCCCCCCCTCTCTCTCTTTCTCCCCCTCTCTCTCTCTTTCTCCCCCCCTCTCTCTCTCTTTCTCCCCCCCTCTCTCTCTTTCTCCCCCTCTCTCTTTCTCCCCCCCTCTCTCTCTTTCTCCCCCTCTCTCTTTCTCCCTCCCTCCCTCTCTCTCTCTATTTCCATTATCCTCACTCACTCATTCACTCATTCATTCACTCATT
Organism: Penaeus japonicus; assembly: GCF_977035675.1. Taxonomy (NCBI): domain Eukaryota; kingdom Metazoa; phylum Arthropoda; class Malacostraca; order Decapoda; family Penaeidae; genus Penaeus; species Penaeus japonicus. Next base: position 15,986,303 of record NW_028234433.1, read on the forward strand.
CACTCTCTCCGTCTTTCCCTCTTCCTTTTAACAAATCTTCCTTCGCATTATCCCTCTTATTTATGCTTCCCCTCCTCCTCGCTTTCTCACTTCCTTGCAATCAGCGTCTTAGAGGAGTTGAAATCCACGAGTTAAAGTGCTTGTCTTTGGGGACTTGAAGCCTAGTCTTGCTATATTTTATTCTATTTTATGATGTGATGAACCTTTTATTCATATGCTTTTATCTACATGCTGGAGATTGTCTAAGATCATAAGCCGTGAAATAAGCTACGATTAAGGGTGATCTATCAAAAGGTGGAGCCAGACTATAAAACGGACATAAAGCTCTTGTATGACAGCTCTCGTCTCCCTCTGACTATTCCTTCACCCTCTCCCTCTCCCTCTCCCCCTCCCTCTCCCTCTCCCTCTCCCTCTCCCTCTCCCTCTCCCTCTCCCTCTCCCCCCTCCCTCTTGTTTCTCCTCTTTCTCTTTCCCTTTCTTCACCTCACCTTCCCGTCTTCCTCTCCCCTCTGTCTTTCCAACACTCGTTACTTCCCTTCCTCTCTACTCTTCTTCCCCTTTTCTCCTTCTCTCTTCCCCTCTGCCTCACGTAACTCACAGCACTGCCTTGCCCTTTTCTGTACTCCTCACCCTCTCTTTCTCTCCATTCCACCCTTTCCCTTCTCTCCTCCTTTCCCCTCCTCACCTCCTCCCCCCTCACTCCCCTCCTCACCCCTCCAAATCCTCCCTACCCCTCTCCCGCCGTCTCCCCTCCTCCCCCATCCCCCCCATCCCCCCATCCACCCTTCCTCACCTGAAGACGAACACCTCGTTAAACTCCGGGTTCAAGTTACGGCGATGAACCTTCGTGCAGAACTTCTTTTTGCGATCGGGAAGGAGGTAGACCTTGATGTAAGGGTCAGAGGATCCGGTGACGTCCTTAACCGGCAGGTCGAGAGCCTGGACGACCTGTGGAAGGAGGAGGAGGAAAGCTAGGTCAGTGGCTGAGGGAGAATTGGGGGGGCGCGGCTGTAGGTGTGTTTATTTGTGTGTGGGGGCGGGTGGGTGGGTGGGGAGGAGTGTTTTTGTGTTTATGTTGTGTGTGTGTGTGTATGTATATATATATATATATATATATATATATATATATATATATATATATATATATATATATATATATATATATATATATATATATATATATATATATATATATACAAAACAACATAATAAAATCAAATAGAACGAACATTAAGACATCTACACTTCCCTACTTAAAACCCTCCCAGTTCACCTGTTCAACCTTCTAGAAAAGCCCCCCCTCTCCCCCCCACCACTTCCCTTCCCCGCCATCACCCCCGGGAGGACTCTTCTCGCCAGCCTGTGATACGGAAGATCGTTCGAGCACCTAAGCGGATTAACCCGGATGCAGGCTAAATCACAGCAACACACAGGGAATCTAAAGGGACTGGATCGGTGTGAAGATGGGCGATGTAGACCAGGAAGTCGAGTTGAGGAACTGAAAGGTGAAGCTGAGGGACTGAGGGTGAGACGAAGGGAAATATGTATATATTTTTAAGAACAAGAAGTGGACGTGGAATTGAGAAGAGAAACTGTGGGGGTTTTTTTTTTTTTTTTTTTTTTTTTTTTTTTGCATAGGAAGTCGATGTGAGGATCTGAGAGGTGCAGGTGAGGGCTTGAGAGTGAAACGATGGGAAATATATATATTTTTAGAACAAGAAGTCGACGTGAAGTTGAGAAGAGAAACTGAAAAAGATTTTTTAGACCAGGAAGAGGATCTGAGAGGTGATGGTGAGGGGCTGAGAGTGGAGCGGAGGGATTTTTAAAATCAGGAAGTTGAGGCGAGAATGTCAGCAGTGAAGTTGAGGAGCTGCGATGGGATCTGATTTAAAGTTGTGATTCCATCAGCCCATTAGTGAAACCCTGAGAGGAGATGCTGAGAGACTGAGTGTGAGATGAACAAGTAGACGTGAAATTCTGAAGAGTGAAACTGGGAAACTGATTTTTTTTTTTTCAAACTTAGGAAGTCAAGGTACGGCTCTGAGACGTGAAATGGAGTGACTGAGAGTGAGTAGAACGATTTTGAAAATTGAGGTGAGGCATCGAGACATGAAAATGAGGAAGAGAGTGAGATTTGGAGTAAAACTGAAAATACATAAAGAAATCGAAGTGAAACCGAGAGGGAGTCAAAAGGATTTTTTTTGACTAGGGAGTTGAAATGATTCTGATTAATAAAAGTTGAAGTGAGTTGAAGGGGTGATTTTAGACTAGGAAGTCGAGGTAGGGTTCTGAGACGTGAGATTGTGTAAATGAGAAAGATTAAAAGTAAAACTGCAATTGCATTACAGGTTCGAATTAATTAAAAGACTCTGGGAATTAAACTGAGAAACTGAGAATGAGACACAGGGAATTCCGACAGACCAGTCTGGGAAGTCAGACTGAGAGACCGAAGTTGAGGCAAGAGTCTAAGAAATTAAATTGGTAAAGTGAAAATGAGTCGAGGTACATTTTCAGACCAGGAGCTGAAGTGAATCTACTAGAAAAAAGAAGAAAAAAAAATCAAACAAAAAATCAAAGTGACACTCGGAGACGTGAAAATGAAAAAGTGAAAGTCGTTTTCATGTTCTGTTTAGCCCAGGAAGCGCCGGTGTTATTGGAACGCGTTCTTCCTCTCATTCATGATAATGATGCTGGCACTCAAAGAGGTAGATGTGAATGGCGTGGAAGCGCTGTAATGGAGAATGAGTACGGGGTCGACTAAGTAAAGAAAGACAGATTGGGAGATGGAGATGGAGTGGGATAAAAGGAGATGGAGAGAACGGGTGAAATATGGAAGGAAATAAATTGATAGGCTGGATAAACACAGGGAAAGATAAGTGTATATATATATATATATATATCTATATATAGAGATATATATATATATATATATATATATAAATATATATATAATATAGAAGATATATAATATATATATATATAGAGAGAGAGAGAGAGAGAGAGAGAGAGAGACAGAAAAAGAGAGAGAGACAGAAAAAGAGAGACAGAAAAAGAGAGAGAGACAGAAAAAGAGAGAGAGACAGAAAAAGAGAGAGACAGAAAAAGAGAGAGACAGGCAGACACAGAGAGAGAGAGAGAGAGAGAGAGAGAGAGAGAGAGAGAGAGAGAGAGAGAGAGAGAGAGAGAGAGAGAGAGAGAAAGAGTAAAAGAGAGAGACAGAGAAAGAGTAAAAGAGAGAGAAAGAGTAAAAGAGAGAGAAAGAGTAAAGGCGGGAGAAAGAGTTAAAGACAGAGAAAGAACGAAAAGAGAGAGACCGAAATTGAAAGAAAAATAAAAGGAAAAAGACAAGAAAATATGAATGAAAAGCAAAATATCGCCACAAAAAGAAAACAACATAGTCTCCCCTCCTCCCCTCCCCACTAAAGCTCTCCACCAACCAACAGAAAACGAGAGACCGAGAAGCCAAAAAAATAAATACACGGAAAACCACAAATCTTACCTTGACAATGAGGCCTTCAATAGCAGGGTCGTACTTGAGCGTGAAGCGAAGACGCCCCACCGCCTCCGTGTCCGAGCCTGCGCCGGAGCTCTCTACCGACGCCTGGCGAATAAGCTCGTTCCGGTACAGTTCAGGCTGCAGGTGCAATGCAGGAGGATGGGGGAGGTGGGAGGAGGAGGAGGAAGGAATGAGGGAGGTGGGAAGGGGGGAAGGGGGAATAAGGTAGAGGGGAAAGGGGGAAGAGAGGAAGAGAAGGGAGAGAAAACGGAGGGAGAGAGGAAGAGAGGTGGAAAGGGGGGAAAGGATAAGAGAGAGAGAGAGAGAGAGAGAGAGAGAGAGAGAGAGAGAGAGAGAGAGAGAGAGAGAGAGAAGAGCAGGGACCGATAATCATTAGGGAGGGGTAGAAAAAATAGGACGAGAAATCGAGGTTGATTTAGGTCGGTGGTTGGAGGAAGAGACGGGAGAAAAATCTCATTAATCTCACGAAACGTTATGTATTTTCGAAAGTGATTCCGAAATCTTCCCCCCCCCCAAAAAAAAAACAAAAAAAAAAAAACGGTATTTATTTCGTATTCTTTATTTTTCGTTCTCTAGACATGCATGCACTATACAACTTCGCAACCAGGGATTTAATGCACCATTATCAATCACTACTACAAATATCAAAATCCTCCAGACGAGGATTCCTGAACCTCACCTTCAGCAACCCAAGGTCATCCTTCTTCTCGAGGTTGCAGACTGAGAACTGGATGCTGTCCAAGTGAAGCCGCTGCGAGAGTTGGCGCTGGAAGCTCGCATGGCGTTGTGGCACAGTGGGGAGGGTGGTTTGTCGGGCGACCTGGATGGCAGAGTTCGCGATATATATATAATTTTGAAGTGTATAGTTAATTTATTTTGAAGTGTATAGTTAAGGAAAGTAATTTATTTTGATGTGGTTAGTTTGGGAAAGTCATTTTTGATGTGGTTAGTAAGAGACTATGTGAAAACAGACGTGTCGTAAATATGGAGGCTGTTTTATAGATACAAAAACCGATTTGTTGTGTATTTTTTTGTAACAACGTAAGACAGATGCATATTATTTTAGAAGAACAAAATCAGTTATGCACTTTTTAGATCTGTTACTGCGTGACTTCTATATAAAATTCTTGACTACCTAACACAAATGCGTCCTAACTTTTACGTATTTTTAAAGAAACATAATTCAGTTGGTATGCAACCTTTACAGCTACCGAAAACATGTGTCCTAACTTCAATGATGATTTTTAAATAAGCA
>NW_028234433.1:16018574-16021074 GCF_977035675.1 Penaeus japonicus
GAAGGAGGGAGGAGGAGAGAGAAATAGGGGAAGAGGTGGGGGGGAGACAGAGAGGGGGAGATGGGGGTTAAACAGGGGGATGGGATGGGGAGGGGGGACTAAGATAGGGGGCTGATAGGAAGAGTGATGGGGGAGGGGGGACGGGAGTAGGAAAGACAGAAATAGGGGAAGGAAGAGGGGGAGTTATATCAGAAGTGGTAGGGGATGATAAAGGGGTTATGAAGGAAGGGAGAAGGGAGGGAGGGGGGGGGGGCAGAAGGGGAGGGGATGTGATAGGGGTCGACAATGATATACCTCGAGGTCAATTGGTTGACATCAAGGTCTTGGCGACAGGGGAGGGCGAGAGGCGTAGGGGTGAAGGCGGCTCCTGTGATAATGGGATTTGGTGACGTTATTTGTTTGGAGGCGGATGGTGGTGGTGGTGGGGGGGGGGGGGAGGGAGAGATAGGAGGAGGAGGAGGAGGAGAAATTGAGTGAGGGAGAGGGAGAGGGAGGGAGGAAGAGAGAGAGAGAGAAAAAACAAAACAATGGAACACGATAAAATTCATCCCAGTTTCTTTTATCACAGTAAAGTCTTCAGTTTCTCTGACGTGACAAAAATATAACTAGCATCATAGTTTCCATAGACACGAAAAAATAACGTTCTGTGAACAGCATAAAGGTCATTATAGTTTCTTTGAACACGACAATGATCCTTTCAATTTCAGAATCCTTGCGTCACACCTCGTCTGCACCCGACGAACACACACACACACACATACACACACACACACGCACACACACACACACACACACACAATACAACAACGCCGTAAACAACAACACAGAATATCCACACGCATCCTCAGAAAGAAAAATAACACCAGGGCACATGAACACTAATAAGCCCTAGGATCCCCACAGGACCTCTCACGAAGGACATAATACTCCTTTGCAACATTGCACTTGACGAATACGGCGCCCTGCAAGATACTTGATCCCTTTGGAGGAACGTGACGGGAAAGGAAGGAGGAAGAGAGGAGGGAAAGGTGAGGAAGTAGGAGGGAAAGGAGGAAGTAGGAGGGAGGGGGGAAGGGAGGGAGGGAGGGAGGAATGGAGAAAGGGAGGGAGGGAGGAAGAGAGGGAGGGAGGGAGGGATGGAGGGAGGAAGAGAGGGAGGGAGGGAGGGAGGGAGGATGGGAGGGAGAAAGGGAGGAAGGAGAGGAGAAAGGGTGGGAGGGAGGGGGGAGGATGGGAGGGAGAAAGGGAGGAAGGGAGGGAGGGAAGAGGGGAGAGAGGGAGGGAGGGAGGGAGGGAGTAGGGAAGGAAGGGAGGGAGTAGGGAAGGAAGGGGGGAGGGGGGAGGGAGGAAGGGGGGAGGGAGGTAGGGGAGAGGGAGGTAGGGGAGAGGGAGGTAGGGAGGTAGGGAGGAAGGGGGGAGGGAGGGAAGAAGTGATGAATGGAGGGAGGGAGGGAGGGAGGGTGGGGAGAAGGGGGAAGGGAGCAAGGTAAGGGAGGGAGGGAGGGAGGAAGGAAGGGGGGAGGAAGGGTGGGGGAAAGGAAAGAAGGGAGGGAGGGAGGAAGGGAGGAAGGAATAGAGGGAGGAAGGGGGGAAGGAATAGAGGGAGGAAGGGAGAAAGAGAGAAAGGGAGGAAGGGGGAAAGGGAGGGAAGGAGAGCGGGAGGATAAGGAGAGAGATATAAAAAAATAGAAAAAAAAGAGAGAGATGAAGAAATGAGAAAAGGTTAATAATGATATAACAAAGGAGAGAGAGAGAGAGAGAGAGAGAGAGAGAGAGAGAGAGAGAGAGAGAGAGAGAGAGAGAGAGAGAGAGAGAGAGAGAGAGAGAGAGAGAGGAAGAAGGAGAAGAGAGGAAGAAGGAGAAGAGAGGAAGAAGGAGAAGAGAGGAAGGAGGAGAGAGGAAGAAAGAGAAGAGAGGAAGAAGGAGAAGAGAGGAAGAAAGAGAAGAGAGGAAGAAGGAGAAGAGAGGAAGAAGGAGAGGAGAGGAAGAAGGAGAAGAGAGGAAATAGGAGAAGAGAGGAAGAAGGTGAATAGAGAGAGAAGGCGAGAGAGAAAGAAAAAGAAAAAAGAAAATGAGAAAGAGAAAAAGAAAGAGAAAGAGAGCGAAAAGCACAGGGTGCGGCATAATCAATGCGCAAAACATTAACCTAAATAACGACAGAATGTAATGATATGAAATGTTCGATAAAGGGGGGAACTAGACACAGGAAAGAGAACGTAAAGCGAGAGAGATGTTAGAAATAGAGAAACAAAAACAAAAAAAAAAACAAAAAAAAAACAAAGATAAGGAATGCAAAACGGAGAACAATTTACTGAAGAAAATGGTTGAAGAGAGAAAGAATAAAATGAGAAAACATATCAAATATCAGAAAAGACAGAAATGAAAGACAAAGGAAAGAAAAAGAAAATATATTTCTCAGTTTTCTGCTTTAACTTTTATTTTTCATTCCTGTTATGTTTTTCCCTCCGACCATTAATCCATCTTTTCACTGAATCCTTTT
>NW_028234433.1:16063574-16073574 GCF_977035675.1 Penaeus japonicus
GAATAACATACAAAAACGGGAATAACAGATCTATAAAGGAAGCCAATAAGAAACAAGCGGTTTCTAGCAGCTGACAGTAAAGAGACGGTGAAAGCAGGTAAGCCCTACTAGATCGATAAGTAAGGCCGGAGTAGTAGATGTGTGTGTGTGGGGGGGGAGGGTGAATGGAGGGAGGGGGCAAGGGTAGATAGATGGGGGAGAGGGGGGAAGGAAAGGGAAGGAGAAGGATGTGGGGGAGAGGGGAGAGGGGGAGGTAAGGGAAAGAGAGGTATAGGGGGGGTGGGGAGAGGGGGAGGTGGGGGAAAGAAGGGTAGGGGGGAGAGGAAAAGGGAGGAGGGTGATGGGATGGATATGAAAGGTGGCAAGGGATGGCGGTTGGCCGGGAGACAACGATAGAGAGGCATAGAAGTAGAGAGGTAGAGAGAGAGAGAGAGAGAGAGAGAGAGAGAGAGAGAGAGAGAGAGAGAGAGAGAGAGAGAGAGAGAGAGAGAGAGAGAGAGAGAGAGAGAGAGAGACGTGAGGGTACAGAGAGAGAAAGAGATAGAGTGAGAGAAAGAAAGAGAGAGAGAAAGAGAGAAAGAAAGAGAGAAAGAGAGAGATAGAGAGAGAGAAAGAGAGAAAGAGAGATAGAAAGAGATAGAAAGAGATAGAAAGAGAGAGAGAAAGAGAGATAGAGAGAGAGAAAGAGAGAAAGAGAGATAGAAAGAGATAGAAAGAGATAGAAAGAGAGAGAGAAAGAGAGAAAGAGAGAGAGAGAGAGAGAGAGAGAGAGAGAGAGAGAGAGAGAGAGAGAGAGAGATAGAAAGCGAGAGAAAGAGAGAGAGAAAGCGAGCGAAAGAGAGAGAGAAAAAGAGATAGAAAAAGAAAATTCAAAAGAGAAACAGAAAGAATGAGAAAAGGAAATAGAAGAAAGACAAACCACAACCAAACATACCCTCAACTACGGCAGCTCTCACCATAACACGCATATCACCCGCCCATAGGATCCATACACACATCCATCAGATAAATATAACCAAATATACGAAATATTCGCCCAAAAAAACAACAAATATGACAACATGCAAATCAACCGAAAGGAGGCAGCTATCCTGAATTTGTTCAATTAAGCGAGATATTATTTCGGTTAATGCTTCGTGTCTTCATGAAAATCAAAGTTAAGGCAATTGGGAAGAGACACTTAAAAACAGGAAGTGGTTAAGAGTCACACGCGTTAAAGCTGGGAGTAGATTGGCGTAGTTCGGGAATCTGATCGATGTTGTGTATTCGCTGTTTGTGGGGGAGGGGAGGGGGGGGAGTGGAAGGAGAGTGGGGGGAGTGGGGAGGGAGGGAAGGGTTGTGAGTGTTGGTTGGTGGGGGGAGGGGGAGGGGAAGGGGGGAGGGGGGAAAGGTGGGGCGAGGGGAGGGGTGGAGGAAGAGTTGTGAGTGTGAGTCAGTGGGGGAGGGAGGAGGGGGTTGTGTGAGGATGGGAAGGGGGGCTTCGTGTGTGTGTGTGTGTGTGTGTGTGTGTGTGTGTGTGTGTGTGTGTGTGTGTGTGTGCGTGTGTGTGTGTGTGTGTGTGTGTGTGTGTGTGAATTCTGATCTTGTGTTATGGACGATCAGAATCAGTTAGCCAAATGCGAAAGACCTTTCTACAGAGATTAAGGATTAAGGAGAGGCTTGGATAGCAATCACACCACTGTTACGTTTGATTAGATAAACATTGGCGTGTAAATGGAAACAACTGGGGGAAAAGAGACTAGTCATGGCACTGCGTAATATCACGTGTCGAAAGGCAAGAGGGGCAGATGGGGAAAGGGGGGGAGAAGAAAGATGGGAGGGAGATGCGCAGAGAAAGGGGGTGGGGGCAGGAAAGGGCGAGGCGGGTAAAGAGAGAGAGGGGGAGCGAGAACCCGGTAGATAAAGATAGAAATATAAAGAAAAGATGTACCTTTAGGTTAAAAAAAAAGGTAAAAAGGACAGTGAATACATTGGTTGAAACCATTACGCTCCTCAGGATTAGCTACCTTATGTAAAGGATTAGATCGCATCCGCCATGCCTTTCGACATCCTGTTGTCCGAAGAATAAAACATGGAATCACAAAAGAATTTCTATTCTACCAAAAAATGAATCCTCTTAACATCCTTTTTTCTGAAATCCTTTAAAACTCCGCCCTTCTTACCTGTGTCAATGTTGTTAACGAAGGGTTGAGCAAAGGAGGTGTTCGAGGACTCCGTAGATGGCGCTAGTAGAGATTCGGTCGACGTAATTATGTCGGTTATTGACGTCATAGCAGAACGGGTAGAGTTATTGTTTGTTTGTTTTTATTTCCGTCTATGCGATTGTGTGCGATAATAGTTCAATGCGCTTTTATTTATTCATTAAATAATTAAGAGAATAGAGACACTTGTGTTCGAAACCTGAGTAAACAGGTCTTTTACTCTAAGACGCTTCAGTTTACGAATTCAGAAGAAACTTTTCCGACTCCTCTTTCTTCCTAATTCTCTCTCTCTCAATTTTCCTTTTTCCTTTTCGTTTGATCAAGTCTCGTAAATTGCACGTCTTTTTTTTTTTTCTCTCTCTCTCTGTCTCTCGTTTGCTTCCTGGTTGCAATATTCTCAGCAGGCGCCTCGGCAACTTCTCTCGATTTCCGTCCAACTTCCCCGCGCTGTCAGCAATGGCGGGCGATCACCTCAACCCCTGACGACCTCGCCCCTCCCCCTCCGCAGATCGCTCACGAGCCACAGGTGGTTGCCGAACCCAGCTGGGAGATCGTGGCTTTTACCATCAATTCGCCTTTTGTATGTGCAGCCAGGCATTCACCAAGGTAGCCTATTGACTAACATGGAAAAGCGCATCCTAGGTCGCTAGACGCCCCGCTGACTGTGGAGGAGGAGACTCGTTCAGATCTGGAATCAGAGGGAGAGAGAGACGGAAGTGTTGGTGAACGAATTCCGGGAAAAAAAAAACTTTTGTCTTAATGTCTTAGGATTTTTATTATGTTACTGTTATCATCATAATCATTACCAGAAATTTTTATACATTCTGCCATTTGAACCTTCTCTGTATGTTCCGATTATTTTTAGTTAGAATGATGTAAGGAGGTAAATACTCAGAGAAAATGGAGATGGTGCAATCAAGAAAATTACTAAAATAGCAAAATTACGGAATTACTGAAAAAAAGGTAATTTCAGAAACAAGATAATATCATTATACAATATTCAAAACTGTCACATTTCTCATTCTCATATCACATCATCTTCACGAACATGTAGGTTGTGTATATCACAATTTTGAAATCTAAAAATCTACCATTATATTACCTTTCCACAAACAATTTCACACACGGCAGTTTTGGACTCACGGCAGCAGTGTTTATTATTCAACTAATGCGAATTCAATAGCAAACGAGTCTTTTTTTCTAATCAAAGGGTTGTTTTTTGTCGTCTAACAATACCGCTTATTTAATTGGTCACTGGCCTCTCTCTCCCCCCCCCTCCCCCATTGCCTCTGTGAGAATAATCCGTGCATGAAACAAATCTGTGTCGTGTTTGCTCTACCCAATACGGAGCCGAGGTGTTTGGACCAATCACAGCGCGCGGCCCCATTTGACTTGACTTTGAAAACAGTCATACCAGAGGGAGGGATGGAGAAACAAAGAAAGAAAGAGAGAGAGAGAGAAAGAGACGAGGGAGGTATGGAGAAGGAGAAAGAAAGAAAGAAAGAGAGAGAGAGAGAGAGAGAGAGAAGAGGGAGGGATGGAGAAGGAGAAAGTGAGAAAGAGAAAGAGAGAGAGAGAGAAAAGAGCGAGAGGGATGGAGAAGGTGAAGAAGAAGGAGAAAGAGAGAGAGAGAGAGAGAGAGAGAGAAAAGAGAGAGAGAAAGAGAGAGAAAGAGAGAGATAGAGAGATAGAGAGAGAGAGAGAGAGAGAGAGAGAGAGAGAGAGAGAAAGATAGAGAAAGAGAGAGAGAGAGAGAAGAGGAAGGGATGGAGAGAGAGGGAGAAGAGGAAGGGATGGAGAAAGAGAGAAGAGAGAGAGAGAGAGAGAGAGAGAGAGAGAGAGAGAGAGAGAGAGAGAGAGAGAGAAAGAAAGAGAGAGAGAGAGAGAGAGAGAGAGAGAGAGAGAGAGAGAGAGAGAAGAGGGAGGGAGGGATAAAGAGAGAGAAGAGGGAGAGAGGGATAAAGAGAGAGAAGAGGGAGGGAGGGATAAGAGAGAGAAGAGGGATGGATAAAGAGAGAGAAGAGGGATGGATAAAGAGAGAGAAGAGGGAGGGATAGAGAGAGAGAGAAGAGGGAGGGATAGAGAGAGAGGGAGAGAGATATAGATAGATAGATAGATAGATAGAGAGAGAGAGAGAGAGAGAGAGAGAGAGAGAGAGAGAGAGAGAGAGAGAGAGAGAGTGGGGGAGTAAAGAGAGAGGGGGGGAGGAGGAAAGATAGAGAGAGTGCGAAAGAGAAATAAAAATCAAAGCCAGCAAATAATAATCCCCATACTAGACCTCAGCTAGACTCAGCTGTGAATGTGCATTGTCAGCTGATGGTGTCCTCGAAAGGGCAATGGTTACCCTGCCACACCATCCAGAGGTTCACTGTACGAGGTCTCTCTATGGACATGCCCTTTCTATCCACACTTGGCTATAAGACCAACTTGCTAACTTAGAACTTAAATAAATAAAATACACAAAAAACACATTGCTTATAGATTTACCCCCCTTATATTAAGTATTGTTATCACTATATAATCTATTCAATTGTTATTTGCTGCTGTGATCAAGTACATAATCTTTACCTTGTAATTTGCTTGATTCTATATGCACTAATTGGCGTCAAATGGAAACAATTAGATGAACTTGCATTTACGAAATATATCCGATCAATACTTAGTTTTTTCTTGATTGTAGTAATCCAAAGAATTTCCAAAAATGCCTGTATTGTATGCTATAATATAACAGCTTAAACTACATACATATTAAATGCTGAAATGGCCATGTAGTCGTGGATTTTCGAAAACTAACGAGAGGCTCTCAGCATCCCAGTGACTTTCCGTTCTTCTGGGAGTTGCTACAATACTAGAAAGTATTAACAAGCCATATCTGTGATACTCAACAATTTGAGAATTCCAGGACTTCGTAACTTTCCTCCTTATTTGCAGGGCTCCAGTTTACATGTTGGGCATGTATATATAAAATGAAAATATGTTCAACTAATGTTAATAACGAAATTACATCTGGCGATTACTATTTTGCCTCTGCTGTTGGTCGTTATGTCGTGTCGTGTATTTCAAAAGATTAACACATGAGCCATATATACATTTAAATAAATCTTCTACAAATAATACGCATACGGGATTCCTTCCGTTTAAGCACGTCAGTTATTCAGGAAAACAATTATTTACACACGGCCCTTTACCGCAGAGTCCTTGTTACCCAAGCAAACAATCCTATGGCCAATCCCGGAACCCGGGGTTTCAGGGGAGGGGGGGGGGGTATGAGCGAAATAGCTCAATACGCGTATTTAAAGGGGGAGAGAATGTGGAAACATGAAAAACTCGATCCAAAAATGATAATTCAAAATGGTAAGAAAGCGTCATAACGAGGACCGGTCACGGAGGATTCGAATTGTGCGAACGGCCTTCCTAGCCCCCGATTCCCATCACGATTACCGGCTATCCCCCGGAATCACTCTTGGTCGCCTTATTTCTTACCCGATATTCAGTACGTTTCAAGGTGTAAATTCAGTTTACCTTTTTGTGGAAAGCAGATATGGCTGAGAAGGCTAGGAACCTTTGATTTCCGTTGAATAAGTCTGCTTAAACAAGGTTATTTCACTTCCACGAGATAGCACTATCAACAGTCTTCGCTTCGGAAAAGTAATCGTAAACAGTTAAAAGAATTGTCGAGTAATTCAGTCCCTCATAATAAAATAAAAAAATGTTCTATGAAACTTCAAAGATTCCTGCATAGAATTACAACAGAAACTTCCCAATCATCTGTCAGAATTAACTGAACGACACCATAAATCTCACAAAGCTCTAAAAATAAATAAATGAATAAATGAATAAATAAACAAGTTACTCGCCACCATTCAGGTTAATTCCGTCTTATATCAAGAATCATGGTATCAATCTGAGGATCAAGAAATTGAGGTCGATGGGATTATTGGAATCCAAGCTGTAAATAAGACTATAAATATTCAATTAGCTCGTCTTTAGAATTACATATAATTCTGAAGACGAGAAAATCGAATGCCTTAATTGCCTCACTTGGTGTTGTGAAGTTGTTTAGTCTCATTTGTACCGCTATCTATATTTATCTTAATGAACTCGTAGTGTTGTTGGGATAACCTTCTCGTTTGTGTGTGTGTGTGTGTGTGTGTCTGAGTGTGTGTGTGAGTGTGTGTCTGAGTGTGCGTTGTGTGTATGTGTCTGAGTGTGTGTGTGTGTTTGAGTGTCTGAGTGTGCGTTGTGTATGTGTGTGTCTGTGTCTGTGTTTGTGTGCGTGTGTTCGTGTGTGTGTGTGTGTGTCTGAGCGTGCATTTGTGTGTGCATATATATATATATATATATATATATATATATATATATATATATATATATATATATATATATATATATATATATATATATATATATATATATATATATATATATATATATATATATATAAACCCGCTCGTCCAGCATTCCTCCGAACCCACGACCTCCACACATTCCAATCGCCGCAATCCCCGTGAAGAGAAGCGAGGCGTTTCCTCCAGCCATGAATAACGAAACAGTCTCAGCCCAGCGAGAGCCCAGAGCCTGTGTCCATTGCTTGTCCGGTAACTTAAGCGCGAAATATTTTACCGAGCGCTGACTGCGTGAACCACCGGAATCAAGGAATCAAGGAATCAAGGTACAAAGGGGATTACGGAACGCGATGTTGTCTGATGGAGCACTCCGGGAGATTGGTGTCCCCCGGGAGCCACTCGGACTGATCAAGGGGAAATCTTGCGGTTATAAGAGTGTGTTGCTGAGGAGAAGGGGGGAGGGAGGGGGGAGGGAGGGAGGAAGAGGAGGGAGAGAGGGGGCAACAGGTAGATACACACAATGCGTACACGTGTGTATTTCTATGAATATATGGGGATACAATATATATATATGTATATATATATATAAACATATATATATATATATGTTCGTGTGTGTGTGTGTATAGATAGATAGATATAGATAGACAGATAGATATAATGAAATAATTGTAGGAATAAAGGAAGTAGTACAAAAAAAAAATACAGATATAGATAAATAAAGAGAGAGAGACATTCCGTTCAATAGAAAAAAAAAATAGACCAAAGAATGAATATAAACAGGTAAGACAAGAGAAATAGAAGAAAAAAAAATCATAAAAGGCAGCCTTGCAATGCGATCAACAGTGAGTACCCATTAGATTAAAAGCTAATGAGAATTACGTTAATATTGCAGAGCAGATGTGCAACCTTAAGCGGGAACAACAGGTATCAGGCTGGGATGCGAATTTCGTTTTCCATATATTGTCTTTTCTTGGGGTAATTTACAAGTATTGTTTGTGTGTATGAGTAAGTACGTGTGTAAGTAATGGTTTAAGATCGTGTATGTTATGTTTGAAGGTGTGCATGTACGTTAGTGTGTGTGTTAGTCATGTTTGATATGTATGTATATACGCATGTTGGTCGTGTTACGGGCGTGTGTTTGTGCGTGTGTGTGTGTCTGATTAAGTGCGTGATTTAGTGTGTTTGAGTGGTATACTTGTGTGTGATTATGTATCATGTATGTGTTTTGTCTACTGAGATTGTGTGCCTGTCAATTAGATGTGTGTATTAAATGCGTGTTAGTCGTATTTTGCGTGTATTTTTATTGGATGGAGAGTGCAGCTTTAATGTATACTTGTTTGTGAATTATTTATCTGTGTATGGATAGCTAGCTTAGTTGTGTACGTCCTAGATCACTAGATTCGTTACCACTGTATTGTGTTTCTATATCCCGTGTAGGCGTAACTCTTTACATCTCTATACTGAAAGTCTATAGTCCTCTTTTTTTTCTTTGTCTTTTTTTTTGTTTGCCGAATAATGTACATCAAAGCGACCATCAATAAAAGACAGTTCATGGAAATGTATCAGTCACGCTGTGTGTAGGAAGATGAAAAATGTGGTCTGGAAACATCAAAAAGGCTTTGATCCACTTATTCGCAAAATTATAAGTTTGTGTATGCACTTGCTCCACACACACGTGTTTATAAGTTCTTTTCTACTCTGAGTTCGATTAGAATATTTGATCTATTGCGTGATTACGTATTCGATTGCAAGAAATCACTTAGACCACAAACCTCCACTGTTAGTTTTTATTCATCCTTATCTCGCTACTTGAAAAAAAAAAATCTACCCTTAAGATATTCCGTACTCTACCCTCATCTACTTTCAACATAATTGATTAATAATGATTTGATGTAATTAATGATGGATGGTAATGACGTCAACTAAATGCTAAATCTTTTTTATACATTTTTCATAATTGTCATTAAGATGTTCCGTAATCTACCCTCATCTACTTTCGACATAATTGAATAATAATGATTTGATAACAATTAATGATGGGTTGTAATAATACCCATTAAATGTCAAATAATTTACACATTTCTCATAATTGTCATCATAATACTTCAATAGAATATGATCCTTCCCCAAGATGAGAACTAAATTATCATTAATTGCCGTTATCATAATGGAAATTGAATTCATTAAAGATTGGTCTGCGCACAGCTGGTTCCATCAGCGTATCGGAGTTCAAGTAAACGGTGTAATCTAATTTGCCTAATGGAGTTTGAGGCCAACGTCCATGTTGAAACTCGAATCATATTGTCACTTACACAAATTGGAAAAAAGGCTAAACGGCAACCTACAGAACTCATCAAAGTTTCTTTAATACGCTTAACGCTTGGCATTTTCTTTTCTTTTTTATTGGTGAATTCAGAGATGTGCTTTCCCAGTGGAGTTGTAACTAATGGGTCAGTCTTCGGGAGTTCGTAGCTCGATGAGAAGCACAAACACACACTCTGAGATACACACATACACACTCACAGGCAGATAGACACAAAACTAATATATATATATATATATATATATATATATATATATATATATATATATATATATATATATATATATATTGTATATATATATCTATATATATATATATATATATATATATATATATAATTATATATATGTGTGTGTGTGTGTGTGTGTGTGTGTGTGTGTGTGTGTGTGTGTGTGTGTGTGTGTGTGTGTGTATCCAACTTTAAAATCTTCCCCTTTAACACTTGTTTCCTAACCATCCATGCCAGTTCTTATATCGCTGTGCGGCAGAACGTATCGGAACGAGATGATAACAGTCCATCGACTTTATCGTTTTGTACCTCTGTTCATAATCCCAGCAGGACAATACTTAAAAAAGGCTGTTCTATGAGGCGACGGAATCCAGATGAAGTGATACGGCTTGAGATGAGTTCTAAAGGATTGAGGTGACTTGTCGAAGCTTGAGATGAGATCCTGCTGAGGCTTGAGACGAGTTGGTGAGTTTTGGGACCAGATGCTGCAACTTGAGGTTACTTGCTGAGAGAAGAAATGCTGAGTTTTGAGGCGACTTGCTATGGCTTAAGAAGAGTTGCTGAATCTGAACATGATTTGGTATATGTTCTGGCGAGTTGCTAAAGCTTGAGACGAGTTGCCGATTCTTGAGAAGAATTTCTGAAGCTTGAGACTACTTGCTGAAGCTTGATAATGATTAATAAGGCTTGAGACGAGTTGCTGCGACTTCACAAGTACGACTAAAGCTTGAACCGGTTTCTCGAGGCTTAAAAAAAAAAAAAAAAAAAATGGTGAAGATTAAGCCAAGTTGTCAATAAACAAAGTCGTCATTTGTTTAATCTCGTTTATGTATGACTGAAGGGCACCTTAAATCTGGATTTTACATCGATGAAACTCGTACAGATATCAACCTGGGTA
>NW_028234433.1:16096074-16098574 GCF_977035675.1 Penaeus japonicus
ATGAGGAATCTGATGGTGATGATTATAATGATAATGATGAGGAAGATGGTGATGATGGTGAGGAGGAAGATGATAATGATGATGATGATGAGATGATAATGAGGAGGAGCAGGAGGAAGAGGAGTTGACGGGGATGGTGATAGGAGATTGAGAAAGAAGAGTATGGCAAAAATAAGGATAATGAAAATAATGATGTAAATATAATAAACGTTACTACAATTCTGATAACAATAAACATCAAGAGTGGAAAATAGAGAATCTTAGGAACAAGAATATAGAAGAAAAAATGAAGTGAAATGGAAGAGTGATAATACAGATATAAATTAAGGAGAGGGGAAACGACCCTAAACCTAAAGCGAAGTGAAGTCACCTTTCCCCATCATTATATTGTCATTTCCCTTCTCTTAGCCAAGAGATCCCCTCATCTGACCTTTCCAAAGACATTAGCTAAAAGGAAGGCAAGGGTGACGCGGAAAGAGACATTAACTGCGCGAACGTTTGGAATGTTTTCATTCGATGCGCTTTTGTTTTTGTTCCTAAATTCCGCTATCTTATTTTGGTCACGCTCTTTTTCCAAAGCAAAATCGAATCATTCCGTCGCAGGAAAAAATAAAAGAAAGATAAATGGAGGGACAGATTGAATTTCTTTCTTTTTTTATTATTATTCGGTTTAGTCGTCAATATGGTGACGTGTAAAAACGTCAAATTCAATATGATTGCGTTGCGTAATCCCCTTTCGGGAGTAGCCAAACATCATACAGTGCTCGGTTCTCGGTACGTCTTCTCATACTTCCATGTCCGTATCGGCTGCGCTGGAGGATGGAAATATCAATATATCTACTTTTTTGGGGGATGGGGGCGTTCATCCCACTCGCTTCATACTAGATACGGATGTACATACGCACGAATATATGTAGAGACGCGCACACATGCATATGTATGTGTGTGTTTATGTATATATTCAAATGTATGTATGTATATGTATATATATATATGTATGTATAAGTATATATATATATATATATATATATATATATATATATATGTGTGTGTGTGTATGTATGTATGTATGTATATGTATATATATATATATATATATATATATATATATATATATATATATATATATATATATATTGTGTGTGTGTGGATGTTTAGGCGTATGAAATGCATATGCGCTTCAGCATATGTACTGCACGTCCCAAGATCTACTTCGAAATAGCTCGCGCGACAGCTGGGGAGGGAATAACGCATCTGATAATAGCCGTAAAAACCGAGAACCTTAAATGCTTAATCAGGAAAATTGGGAGCGAGTCAAATTGCTAGCTACGCTCGCATATTAAGAAGCTTCCCGATTATATCACAGCTCTGACACACCCTCCAAGAATTCTATTATGCGTCTGAGCGTAATTGCCAGTGGCAGAATAGCGACCAGGGAATCCAAAGGAAATTATAAAATCCAGACCCTTCCTGTCGGGTCCTTCGGATATTCCGTGTGTGTGTTGTGTCCGAAACTGCCTTCCTTCTGCATGTTGTTATTGACCATGATGGTAATGGTGATAATCAGATTTTAATTAATAGTAATGATAATGATGATAAGAAGAAGAAAGAAAGAAAAACACGAAAAGAGAAGAAGAAAAAACAATAATAACGATAGGATTATAAAATGGAAGTATAAAAAAAACGAATAAGAAGGTAAATGGAATGAAAAATAAAATGAAATAAAATACAAGAAAAAAAGCAACAGTAAGTCCTAAAACTGAAGACCCAAGTGATGGGCGTGAGACCCGACGCAGCACCTACCAGGGCACTTGTTGCGTGGACACGAAGATGTTCTGGCCGCAGGCGCCGTACTCTTCGACCGTGCGCCCGTCGGAGGAGTCGTGCACAAGCAGCTGGCAGGCGTCGGCCCAGCGCTGAGCGTCGACGGCGGCGGCGGACGACCAGCTCTGTGGGAGGAGTGCGCTTTTAGACAATGAAACGATGTGTGTGCTTGTAAATATCTATGTACACATATCTATATCTGTATCTATCTATATCCATATATATCTATATATATATATATATATATGTATATATATATATATGTATATATATGTACATGTGTATGTATATATATACATACATACATATATATGTACACATATCTATATCTGTATCTATCTATATCCATATATATCTATATATATATATATATATATGTATATATATATATATGTATATATATGTACATGTGTATGTATATATATACATACATACATATATATATATATATATATATATATATATATATATATATATACATATGTTTATATAAGTATTAGTGTGTGGGTGGATGTCCGTATGTTTACGTAAGAATGTGAATGGTGGAGAATTCGCTGACCTAATTTGAACTGGCAGCTACCTTCATCGTACCCGCCGTTGCACGAGCCGATCATTTCCAGAGCCTCCTTTGATACTATATCCTTCTCAATCCCTTTGATACGTGTTCACCTTCAAC
>NW_028234433.1:16103574-16106074 GCF_977035675.1 Penaeus japonicus
ACTACTACTACCCCCCCACCCTCGTCACCGCCCTTCATCTCACTGTCCTTCCGTGTTAATTCTACAAGTCGAATTTTAGTTCGTCATGCATAAATATCTATCACAAACCCTATACTTGATCATGAAGGAGAGTCATGAACACAAGTATTTCAATTCGCTCACCCATACTTCCTTATCAAATTTCCAACCGAATAAAAACCGACATGTCCAGAACCCCCCACCCCACCCCCCTACCTACCCCTACTTCAAAAGGGTTTCGACACTATATTTTCCTTCCAGACTTCCACAATACGGCGCCGCCATAAAACACAGTGATTTACGCAAAGCCCAGATGGGAGGGTGATTACGTGTGTCAAGGCAGGGCTCGGGGTTAGACACTTTCGAGGTATGTGTGTGTGTGTGTGTGTGTGTGTGTGTGTGTGTGTGTGTGTGTGTGTGTGTGTGTGTGTGTGTGCGTGTGTGTTGCACATGATGTGTATGTGTAACGTATAATAAGCAAGCCAGACACAACGAGAGCCCGGACTGCAGGGAAGAACCTCGGAAATATCTAAAAATAAATAATAATAATAATAATAATAAAGAAATAAAAGATATTTGAATACCCGATTCTCCATCTCTTGTGTGTGAGTTTTTTTCACAATCGATGACAGAACAAGAGAAGCCAGCGCCTTTCGCTCCAAATATCATGTCAAAGGAAGCATCATGTTTGTGCAATAAAATTTTTGGAATATGAATTCAGCCAAAATTATCTACAAAGGTGGAAAACGTACATATTGGCCAAGGCAATTAGGTGTTGTAATTCTTTTTGTGAGGATCGCTTATAGGCAATTAATCAACAACTGCATACAATGTACTCCTAATTATCCCTGGCTAATTAAGACATTATTAAATACCCTTAAAAATAGCTTTTATTAATTATCAATCCTGGACAAAGGGAATATGTATATACTATCAAATTGACGGAAAAATACGTTGCAATTCTGAAAGTTCTTAAAGCAAAAGAACATCTGGTTCAGCCAATGTGAACAACATGAGACTCAAACGCACACTTTCTCCGGTGTTCTCATCAGTAAGTTTTCAATTTGCTAAGTTATATATATCTTTCGTGTCAGGTTAATGTTTCCAAAGGCAATCAAGATTAAATGAGGTTCCAACTCCTAATTAATTCTTTTCTCTGTTTTCTTCATCTTTCGTTTTCTTACTCCTGATTTTTTTCTGATTTCTTTTCTTCCTCCTCATGAATTTTCTCTTATTATCTACTTCTGTTCTTTATTCGTCTACTTCCTTTATGAATTGGTATTTATCCTTGTTCCTTTTCGTTATCCTCCTCCTCATAAATCCTTTGGTTTCTTGTTTAACTGTTTTCCCTATCTTTATTTTTTTTTCTCTCTCTCTCTCTTCCTTCTTTTCACTTCTTTTCCTTCGTCTTCTCATGAATTTCCTCCACCTTTTTCCTAATTATCCTTCTTCTGCCTGCTTAAACCCCACTTCTTTTCTTGTCTTTTCCTCTTTTTCCCCCACTTCCCCCCTTTCTTCGCCTTCCTTTCGCGTCTCCTTTCAACCCTGCCACGTGCATTAAGGCTCCGGGGTTTAAGCCGTACAAACAGAGGTACATTAGACGCTTCAAAGCTTAGGAAGCCAAGAGCAGTTGGGTTCATCGCGGAAGGAAAACATAGCTCGTCGAAATATAAACATTTCTTTAAGAATTTCTCTTTCTCTTCCTATTATCTTTCTCTGTCCATTTATATATTTATCAATTTATTTTCTCTCTCTCTCTCTTTCTCTCTCTCTCTCTCTTTCTCTCTCATTCTCTCTCTCTCTCTCTCTCTCTCTCTCTCTCTCTCTCTCTCTCTCTCTCTCTCTCTCTCTCTATATATATGTATATACATATATATATATAAAATATATATATATACATATATATATATATATATATATATATATATATATATATATATATATATATATATCTCTCTCTCTCTCTCTCTCTCTCTCTCTCTCTCTCTCTCTCTCTCTCTCTCTTTCTTTTCGAAAATTTCTTGCACATCTAGTGCACCTTTATTAGATGTTTGAAATATGATATTTCTATTTTATTTTATTTCCAAGGCAAGTAAATTATATTTAAGATACATAAGTTACCGGGATTCTGAATATCAGTTAACAAAACGTATTTGCCAACTTTTCGTTTAATTTTTTTTCCCAGAAAGTAGATTGTTCGCCTCTCTCCTACTTCCGTCTTTCTCTCCCTCCTTTCTTCTTCTCTATGTCTCTCTCTCACCTTTCTCTACCTTTTACTCTTCTCTTCAGTCCTCCCTTTCCTCTTCTTATCATTACTGTCTGTCTACGTATCTGTCTCTCTCTTTCCCTCCCTCCCTCCCTTCCTCATTCTCTCTTTCCCTCCCTCCCTCCCTCCCTCATTCCCTCCCTCCCAACTTCCCTATCTCGCTCCCTCCCTCACTCACTCACTCCCTTTCTCCCTCCCTCCCGCCCTCCCTCCTTC
>NW_028234433.1:16141074-16143574 GCF_977035675.1 Penaeus japonicus
AGAGAGAGAGAGAAAGAGAGAGAGAGAAAGTGAGAGAGAGAGAGAGAGAGAGAGAGAGAAAAAGAAAAAAATTCAATGATTGTTGTTATTGTTATTTTCATCACTATCACCATTATCACTATCATCATAATCATCACCATAAGTAGAACTGGCAAAATTAATAAAATCACTAATCCCTATTACCATCACTGCAACCACCATCATTCTTATCAACATCAACACCATTATCGACACTATTATCTCTATTTCAATCAAGTCAATATCATCACCCCCATTGCAAATTATAATAACAAACTCGTAAGTAAAGTCACCTGTGCAACGATGAACTCTCCGCAGGTCCCATGACACACATATACACACATTGTGGACACACATAACACATTAACATACCATTAACACCCACGCGTACATAGACTTACATCCACACGAACGCACAGTAAAATATATATTTGGAAAGTCTAATGATGATGATGATAATGATGATGATGATGATGATGATGATGATGATGGTGGTGGTGGTGGTGGTGGTGGTGATGATGATGATGATGATGATGGTGGTGGTGGTGGTGGTGATGATGATGATGATGATGGTGGGGATGGGGATGATATTAACAATAATGAAAATACTAATAATGGTAAAAATGATAATGAAGATAAAGATAATAACAATAATAATATCAATGATATGTATATAACAATAACAATGATTATAACAATACTAATGATAATAATAATGATGATAATGATAATAACAATAATGATCATTATTACTGTTATCATAATTATCATAATTAGTATCACATTTATTGTTATTGTTATTGTTGTCATCATCTTTGTGATTAGCATTATCCTCATCATAGCCATTATCAACATCATTCTGATTATCATTATAAATGCTTTATCATTACAAATAACCATTAACAGATAGATAGAAACCAAAAACACAATTATCAACAATACTCTCTCTCTCTCTCTCTCTCTCTCTCTCTCTCTCTCTCTCTCTCTCTCTCTCTCTCTCTCTCTCTCTCTCTCTCTCTCTCTCTCTCTCTCTCTCTCTCTCTTTCTTTCCCTCCCCCTCCCCCCACCCTCCCCCCTCTCCCAACACATGTATCAAAACGCGGCGTTGTCAAGTAACACCCTCCCCCCCCCTCCCCACACACACACACCCCTCCCTCCCCTCCCTCCCAAAAAAAGAAAAAGAAAAAACAATCAAAAGCCATCAGTTACCAAGGGCCGCCGAGTCCCCGGTGCATACAAGTGGGCGATTGTATATTACCATCTTCCTCCACAAAACCGCCTTATCGGAGGTCACGCGTTTGAGATTGAGGAGATAATAAGTGTTGTTGTGATGCCATTGATGGTTTGCACAGGGAGGGAGGAATGTGGAAGGGCTGCTTGGGGGGGGGAGGGTATGGGCGCCCCAGATGTTGTTGGTAGGGTGAGTTCGAAGGGAAGGAATTTGGGTGGGTTTTGCGCGTTGTGGATTTTTATTTTTGTCTTTTTGGATTTTTTGGATTTTTGGATTTAAATGGTGGATTTTCTTTTGCGTTCTTTCTCTTTGGTATTGTTGGAGAATGATATAGAGATGAATGAAATAGAGATGGATAATTAAATAGATATATGAAATAGCGATAGAAAAGAAATCATGAAAATACCATTATTGATGGATAAACATAGACTTTCAATAACACAAAAAACGCGAAAATCTCCTTTCTAAATCTCCTTCCATCTGAATCCGACGGATAAAGACATAAATGATAAATATACGAAGAAAAAAGATAAATTAAAGCACATCTATCACGCGAGAAATAACTTCCTTCGTTTCTACCCTGTTGTCAACCGAACCTTCTGTTAGCCCCCTTCCGTTCCTCTGTCTCCTTCTTACAACCAGCTGATCAGGTGGATCACAACACCAGCTGGTAAACCAATGCGCGGTGGACGATTGTCGGTCATAAAGCTGAGAACAAACACCAAACTATTATGAGAGGGCGCCATTTGAATAGTTCTCCGAGCACCCCACAGATGGCGTGCAAATATCCCTCCTTCTACGATGGAGAGAGAGAGAGAGAGAGAGAGAGAGAGAGAGAGAGAGAGAGAGAGAGAGAGAGAGAGAGAGAGAGAGAGAGAGAGAGAGAGAGAGAGAGAGAGAGAGAGAGAGGAAGGGGGGGGGGGAAGAGGGTGAGAAAAAGAGTGTAGGGAGAGAGGGGGATAGAAAAAGGGCAATAATAAGATTAGAAAGAGACCGAATAAAAATAAAAAGAGTGAGAAAGGTAAGGAAAGAAAGGGAAAGAGAGATCGGTGTAGGGAAATAAAGAGAGACAAGGACAGACAGCGAGAGAAAGAGAGCATGAGAAAGAGAGAGAGAGAGAGAGAGAGAGAGAGAGAGAGAGAGGGCAGAGGGAAAGAGGGGGGGATTGAGTGGGATCTGAGATAAGTACAGTGTGGTGGGAAACAGAGAGCGGGGAGAGAGAAAGACGAAGGAGAGCAGAATAAGGTGAGA
>NW_028234433.1:16161074-16163574 GCF_977035675.1 Penaeus japonicus
CAAAGATGAATAACAATAATAGTGATAAACTTTGCGATATAGATAATAATGCTAACAGATATGCAGGTAATAACAATAATACCATTGAAAATAACAGTAAATTACAGCAATCTTAAACTTGCAACATCAGGTGAGTGTCATGACATATAATCAAAATCATCATTACCATTACCATGAACACAAACGATAGATATTCAATAGATTTAATTAAAGATATATATAAAAAAAAGAATACCAGCATAATTAATTGAAGCCTGTTTGCCTCGTGTCAAGCCACGTGACGGAAATCTATGACGTCACAGTTTCCGTGCGTGGGGACAGAGTGAGGGGGAGGACTGGTGTAGGGGGGGGGGGATGTCCAGTGAGAGCATGTGGGCGAAATGCCGAGAAAACCGATGGGGAAATGTCACGCTTGCTTTTGTTTTTTTTTACTGTTTCTCTTTTAGTGTTTATCTATTTTTTTATTATTGCTATTATTATTACTATAATTGTCATCCTTATGATTATTGTTATTATCGTTATTGTTATGATTATTATCATTGTTGTCATGATTATTATCATTATTATTATTGTTGTTGTTATCATTTCTGTAATTATTATTGTCATTATATTTTTATCACTATCGTCATCATAATATTTTTAATCATTATTATCATTGCTATCATTATCGTTATCATTGTCATCATCATTATCATTGTAATCATCAATATCATTAGAATTATTGTTATAATCATCATTATTTTTCATCATTGTTATCCTTACTGCTATTATCAATAATATTCTTATTACCGTTATAATTATCATCATCATGATTACAGTCATTATCCTTATCATTATCGTTGTGTTTATTATCATCAATACTATCATTATCATCATTATCCTTATACCTTATTACCATCATCATCATTATCATTAAAACCATTATCATTATAGTCATTATCATTATCATCACCATCACTGTTATCAACACCATCATCATAATCATCATTATCTTTACAATTTATCTAACAATTTTTTCACATTTGTATTTTACACTCCCTATCCTTTTCTTCCTCCTATCTCCATTATCATCGTAATAATAACGATAATTATTACGCCATTCTTCCTAGATGTTGAATTATAACATCTTTGATAGCAATAACATTAGGAAGAAGGATAGTAAAAGATGGTGATAAAGTTACTTAACATTATTACTGTTTTTTGTTGCTGTTATTGTTATTGCTATTTTTATTATTAACAATATCTTTATTCATATAATTTTATTATTACGAGTATGGTTATTATAAGAAGTAAATGTAGTATTCTTTTTATAAGCATTATTGCAGTTATCAATTTAGTTTTGATGTGGTTTGTATCATTATTTTCAATGTCATTATTTGGATATTTAGTGTTCATATTGTCATAATCATTGTCATTATAATCATTAGTATCATTAGTAGTAGTAGTGACAGTAGCATGATTATTATTGTTGTTATTAGTATCATCATTATCATTACCATTGTTATCATTATTATTATTATCATATATATTATTATTATCATTATTATTATCATTACTATTATCATTATTATTAGCATCATCATTATCGATATTATTATCATTATCATTAGCAATATCATTGATGTTACTTTTATATTTTACGTTTATTACCATCATTATAATCATTATCATTCTATTATCATGATTATTATTGCTATCATTATTACTAATATTGTCATCATTTCCATTATCAATATTAAAATTATTATCATTATCACTACTATTATTATTGCTGTCATTATTACCATCATCATTATTTCAATTTTTATCATTAATATCATTTTAATTTTTGTTATAGTCATTTTCTATCATCATTATTAGTAGTATGATGATTATTATCATCCTTGTTATCATTAGGTCTATTAACAACTTTATTATCTTTTTTATTATCGTAATCATTAAAATCATTATTATCATTATGATTATCATCATCATTATTATTATCATTGTCATCATTTTTAGTATTATTATTAATATCATTATTATTACTATTATTATTATTGACGTCATTGCAATTATCATTAATAGTATCATTATCATCATCATCATAACCATCATCATCATCATCATCATCATTATTATCAATATTGATTTTATTGTCCTTGTCATTATCATCATTATTATCATCATTATCATCATTATCACCATCATCACTACTGTTATCATCATTATTAAAATCATCATGTTAAGGACTCCTGCTTTATTGCTTCTTCGTTTCCCATCATAGTTATCATCATCATCATTATCATTATCATGATTGTTATTGTCATGGTCACAACTGTCTTTACTAATATCATCATTTTCATATTGATTATTACTATTATCATCATCATCATTTACAATAATGGAAATAATA
Source organism: Penaeus japonicus (assembly GCF_977035675.1). Lineage (NCBI taxonomy): Eukaryota > Metazoa > Arthropoda > Malacostraca > Decapoda > Penaeidae > Penaeus > Penaeus japonicus. The sequence continues at coordinate 16,163,470 of NW_028234433.1, forward strand.
ATGGCATTAATGATATAAATATCAATATTAATGTAATCCTATGTCAACAATGACGCTAATGATAATAGTTGTAATGATACTATTATTACTTATAATAATAATAAT
>NW_028234433.1:16178574-16188574 GCF_977035675.1 Penaeus japonicus
GTCGAGGGGAGAGGAGGAGAGGGAAGGAGAGGAGCGGAGTCGAGGGGAGAGGAGGAGAGGGAAGGAGAGTCGTATGGAGAGGAGAGGAGTCGAGGGGAGAGGAGGAAAGGGGAGGCGAAAGGAAGAGGGATTTACAGGGAGGAGGAGGAATGAAAGGTGAGAAATCAAAAGAGTGGAGGAGAGGAAATGGGTGGGGGAACGATAGGAAAGTGGAGAGGGAAAGAATCAAAAGAAGGAGTAGGAGAGCAGTAGGAAAATGGGGAGAAGGAGGGGGATAAGAGTAACTAAAAGGGGAGAAAACTCGAGGGGAGTGTTAGGCACGGCGCGCGAAGGGCTAAAGAGACATCTCATTTTTATAAAGATTTTACATAGGCTGTTACCACATTCTATAGGTTTTCGAAAAGGGGAAAAGAGAGGGGTAGGGAGGGGTGGGTGGGACGGGAGTGAACGAGGCAGAGAGGGGAAAATGTGAGTGGAATGGGGATAAGGAGGAAAGTGGGAATAGAATGGGAATGTGTAGAAGAGGGAAGGAATGGGAATATAGTAGGAGAAGGAGTGGAGTGGAATGAGGAGCAAATTGGGAGTGAGTAGAAAGGGGAAGGAAAGGATATGAAAGAGGTGAAGGAGTAGAAGAGGGAAGGAATGGGAATGAAGATAGAAAATGAGTGGAGTTGGAATGAGGAAGAGAGTAAGAATGTAGTGGCATGGAATAGAAGAGAGGAGAGATGGAAGTGAAGGAGAGATATGAGTGAAGTGGGAATTAGCAGAAGAGAGAAGGAAGAATGAAAATCAAGGAGATGATTAAATAAGGTTGGAATGGAACAGAGGGAATGAGTGGAGTGAGAATGAGGAATGAGGATAATAGGAATGGAATGAGAATGAGTTAGGAAGGGAAGAAATGGGAATGAAGGAGAAAAATTACCCGAATCGGAATGAGGAGGGAAGGGGTGGAGTGACAAGGGAGGAGGAGAATGGGTGAAGTGAGATTGAAGTGAAAATGAGTAAAATGAGAGAAGGAATCGCAATTGAAGAAGGAGATTCTGTGAAGTTGGAATGAAAAGAGAATATAAGGAGAAGAGGATAAAAGGCAAAATACAAAAAAGGTGGGCGGGGGCAGAGGACACGGATGAGAAGAGGGAGGAAAAGTGTCTGTGTGTGTGTGGGGGGGGGGGGAGTTGACTAAGAAAATGAATCCTGTTTGTTTTTTCCTGGTTTTATTTCTTATTTTTCATCCATGTTTGTTTATTGTTGCTTCTCTCCATCCTTTCTACGTTGCTTTCTTCTTCAAGCTCTCTCGGTCTCTCTCTCTCTCTCTCTCTCTCTTTACCTCTCTCTCTCTCTCTCTCTCTCTCTCTCTCTCTCTCTCTCTCTCTCTCTCTCTCTCTCTCTCTCTCTCTCTCTCTCTCTCTCTCTCTCTCTCTCTCTCTCTCTCTCTCTCTCTCTCTCTCTCTCTCTCTCTCTCTCTCTCTCTCTCTCTCTCTCTCTCTCTTAACTGCTCTTCTTAATTTCCCATGCGATTTTTCTATTTTTTTATAGTTACCCCTTCCGCTCATCCTTCTTTACCATTTTCTTTTCCTCCGCCTTTTCGACATCATCCACGTATTCTTATTTTCCCCTTCTTCCTCATCTCTTTCTTTTCTTCTTCATGTCCTTGCCTTTATCTTATTTACTTCCATTTCCTATGTACGACCTCCTTAGCCTCTTATCTTGTTCCATTTTCCTCCTGCAATATGTACGACTTATTGGTTGTTCCATTTTCTTCGTGCTATAAGTAGGACTGTTTTGTTATATTCTTGCAATATATACGACCTCTTTTCCATTTCTAAGTTCCTCTTTTCTTTCTCCATTTTCTTCTTGCAATATGCACGACCTCTCTTCTTGTTTCAGTTTCCTCCTGCAATATGTACGACATCTATCAGTGTTCCATTATCCTCTTGCAATATGTACGACCTCTTTTCTTGTTTAATTTCCATTCTGCAATACATACGGTTTTTGTGTATTGAAGGGGAATTTAAGAAGAGATAAAGGTATTTTTCTTAGGTTAAAATAAATAGATTTCTTACTTAGATAAAAGAAGGTAGATCAAATATTAATGGCGGAGGTTGGTAGTCTCAAGTTGATGCCTTCCGGTTTACTTAGTTACGTCATGGGAGAAGTTGATAATGGAGAGGTAGATTAAGAAAGATTTTATGGATAGAAGCAAATTCCTAAAGTAGAGATATAGCGATAGATTAATACTAAGCGGCGGAGGTTTGCACTCTCGTGGTATAAAGCTAAAGTTTGCATCATTTTCATGAGTATTATAGATACTTTCATTTGATCTGACTCACTCTCATCATGTTTTTTTTTTTTTTTTCTTTTCTTTTTTTTTTCTTTTTTTTTTACAATGGGTTATATTCCTGTATCCGTTGAATTAGTAGTGGATATTCGTTACATAACAGTACAAATACTTCCTCATCATTTTACCTGCATCACTTGTTGCAGTGAGTTGTGTAAAGCAACACACATCACAACCCGAAGTAAATTATGACTTTTCTGTTTATTTCTGCTTTTAAATAATTATCGTGGATATCAGTGTTACTGTGACTCTGTTGTGGTACATGTTATCATATGTGTTAATTATGTTATCGTTATTATCCTTTTTATATTTAACGATTTAGTTATTGAAGGCTTGCGGTTTCAATGAATATTATGATCGTTATTATCATGATCACTATTATCTTTTTTTATTGTTATCATCCCTATGACGATTTTATTAGTTATTTGTATCATCTGTGTGACTGCAGTTGTTACTACTTTTGTTATTCTCATCATTGTTAATGCTGTTGCTTTATCGTAATTATTATCACTAAGTTTATCTGTGTCAGTTTTATCATCATTTTTGTAATTCACTTTCCACTTGTTATTATAATTACTATAATCGGACGTAATTGTAATTATCACTCACATTTTTTTTCTGGGGATCTTTACAAGACGCCTCCAGTGATTTATAAATAATAATTGTAAACAAAGCTGTGTTAATATTTATGTTGGGTACACTGCTGCACACGCTAAAGCTGTCGTTATATATATATTTCTCTCTCTCTCTCTCTCTCTCTCTCTCTCTCTCTCTCTCTCTCTCTCTCTCTCTCTCTCTCTCTCTCTCTCTCTTTCTCTTTCTCTCTCTCTCTTCTTTCTCTCTCTCTTCTCTCTCTCTCTTTCTTTCTCTCTCTCTCTCTCTCTCTTCTCTCTCTCTCTCTCTCTCTCTCTCTCTCTCTCTCTCTCTCTCTCTCTCTCTCTCTCTCTCTCTCTCTCTCTCTCTCTCTCTCCCTCTCTCTCTCTCTCTTTCTCTTTTATCAATTTTATAAACAAGCTGACGAATGGCTTCTCGGAAACCAGAAAACATAAATTCAAAACACGTGCAACATTTTAATATTGTGCACAAAGCAGATCTTGTTGCACTGTGATTCATAGGATATTTTCTGATTTGTGCTTTGTGAATTGAGCTCAATTGCAGAACGAAGCAGGATGATAAACGTAAACACGAATGCATGATAGATTATGTATATTTATATCTCCAAGGACAGTGTTTGTTTTTTTCGTCTTGTTTGTGGTTTTTGTTTGTTTTAGCAAAGAAGCTTTATGCATTCATGTTTTGAATTAACGTGTAACTAATGATCTTTACTAATGATTTGCGTTTCGTATGTATAGTTATGAGAAAGAGGGTTTCGAACTGTGTTATGGAGGATTTGGTACTTTAATTAAGATGATGAGTGTTGTTATTTTTTATATTCGATATTCCTTTCAATTTTTTCATTAGATATTGTTGTCATAAGTCGTGTCCCCTTATATTCAACTAGGCTATTATCAGTATTATAGCGTTTTTGATAGGGGCCTTCCCTAACCACGAATTTCAGTATATATATAACAAGAAATAAACCAGTTTTTGTTTTGATCAACCGACTGTGCTATCGTAGTATGTAGATTAAAGAAATATTGTTATCCGCAAAAAAAAAAAAAAAAAAAAAAAAGGTAAATTATTTTTTTATAATATTTAGTCATAAAATAGTTATCCCTACAAATTATTGTCACATTTTCTGTTTATATTTTTCACCAGGGATAATGTGTTCATTACCGTTTTCTTTGCCTTGGGTTGAGCTAACCCCGTGGTCTGAGATAGTAATTTGTATGTTATCCTATAATTAGTACATTAGCTTACATATTGCTGGTGAAAGCAAAAACGATGTGGATGATGACACTCATTATAATGATAACGGTGATAATGACAAAATGAACTTAACGATAAGGATAAATAAATGAAGATAATAACAATCATAATAATGTTAAGAAGTATAATAACAATTCCAATAACAAGAATAATATTTTGAAAAATAAATAACACGTATAACACTCAATAACAAGAATAAAGTATGTAAAAGAAATTAAAATCCGTAGTTTACTCCCTAAGTAAATTTATGAAGCAAAAATAATATGCGTGAAATTATGCTATGTTGCTGGTTGACTAAATTGCAATGTGTTATCTGACCTTCCACACTCAACTATATATCTTCATCTAAGAGCAAACAGTAGCTCTCAAAAAGGAATTATTATTAATACTTTTGCAAGAAAGTGCAATTTAGCATATTAGAACTTTCTCCATTATCTTTTGCAATAATGATATCTTGATGAAGTGAGTGTGTGGTATATTGACTGTTCGGGATTACCATGCGTGTCTGTTCAGATAGTTTTAGTATCGGTTAAAAAAATATTCCTGGCAAGAATAAGCAATATTGTTTAATTTATTTATACATATTGTCTTCATTGAAAATATATATTTTTTCTTTTCTTTCTTTTTTACTCCCTTTATATCTTTATTCTGACTACTGTTCTGTAATAGTGATAATGATACATAAAAAGTTTACTGGTATATGAGATAAGTTTCGAAATCCTCATATTCATGTCTTCAAACATCAATTTGTGTGTAGAGTCTAATATTTGCGATTTAGTCGTATCTCTTGTGTAAATAGAGATCTACACACTGTCTATGATATGATGTTATGACTGCAATAAAATCAAAGGAACACCCTTGAATAAAGCAATGCTATTATTATTCACTCTCGTTTTAGTTGGCAAACCACCGTCTGGACACGGAGTCAGAATCAACACTAAATCTTTATATGTTACTACTGGATCTGTTCATCGTTCTCTTGTTGCTGAATCAATCTTCTTTGGATTTGTTTGCATGCTTGAATATCAGTTCCGAATTAGCTGTGTCGTTGGAGATTAGGGGAGACAGTGATTTAAAGCACTGATAAACGGAGCACACATAACATATCCTTCATTATCTATAGAGTAATATTACGCGGTGTCTTTGTTGTATAACTGAGTGCTCCCTCCACTTGGAAATAGCAAAAAATATATATATTGAGAGATTTAAAAGACTTTGTAGTCATGTTGTTACTAAATATATTGTGACATTGGATAACAAGTAAATAATGGGTTGAATGTCACGTGGTTATTCACTGTATGTTCTTACGCTGTCAATGCCGGCGACCTTAAGTCCAAACGGTAGAGAAAATACTTTGCCACAGATCGCAGTGGCACATAACCCCCCACCCCCCACCCCTCCCCACCCCGTCTCATCACAAACCACAATGGTTGTCGGCGTCTTCGGGAAGTGACGCGGATGTTGTGTCACTTGAGAGGGCTACCCGTTCACCGCCTCCTTAAACTGTCTCCCGTATCTTTTAGTAAGCCTGTGGGATCAACAAAACCTACACACACTAATATTCGAATCATATGAAGCGAAACACGACCACACTCAGTGTCTGAAGAGGAGAGTCGAGTCGGCTTCGAATCGTCTCGGACCGATTTCCCCGCTTCCTAATTGTTCCCGCGTTTCATTCCGTCTGCCAGAGCTGCCATTACGTTCGAGTGCTGTCTGGGAATCTCTTGGAAGACAAAAGGAAGGAACGGAGAGGACCTTAAACAACACTTGATGTTTAGAGCTCTTAGTAAGGAGGTTCTTGTGTCCCCAGCAGACAATGCGAGGGCAATCCTTCACACAATGCCTTGAAATCCCTCTTCCTCTACAATAACATTCCCAAATTAGTAGTTCTTGGAGTATTAAAAATGTCCAGTTTGCAAGACACATAGTGCCGACGTCACTGGTAATCTTATATGTGGGTCGAGGAGTGTGATACTTGAAAAAGGAGACTATGGCAATATAGATTTTTTCTGTAAGTTTTCCTAAATGTTTTTTTTATAGCGACAGGCAGAATTGTTTTTCTTTCTATAAAGGAGCTGCTGTTCTCGTCTGTCTGACGTAGTTCGTTGAATAAATATCGAGAGAAACGGATGCTCTAAGACGAAGTGTAATATTATGATAATGAAGATTATTATCATTCTTCTTCTTATGATTGATATTACTTTTTTATTATTTATTATTATTATAATCATTATTGCTACTATTCTCATCATTAGCATTACTGTTTTTCCTACCATTACCATTATTGTTTTTTTTTTTCATTATCATCATTATCATTGTTTTTATCGTTATTATCGTTAACATTATTGATTTCATTATTATCACCATTATAATTATTACAATCATCATCACCATATTAATAACAGTAATGATAATAATGATAGAAATATAAATAATAAAAGAAATCGCGATCTATTTTCAAACTTATTGTCATTACACATTATAATTTAGTCGTAATGATTGTCTTTATTCATTCTATGGTCATTATCAACTGTTCTTGCAATAATAACATTATTATGATCAATGTCATTCTAATTACTATCTTTATCATTATTATTAGCATTCTTATCATTATCATCACTACATTATTTTCATCATTACATCATTAATGATTAAAATTAAAAATCGAATAATATTAATCAATGACCTTTTTTCACGAAATCAAAAGTCAAATCAAAATCTATACTTTCTTTGTTTCTTTGTTTGTGTTTTGTCGACCTGATGATGTTTTTGACAGGTAGTAGATGATTGGTTGTTGACAGGTTGGTGTTGGTTGACTAAAGGCTGACAGATTGGTTGTCTGCAGGTTGACAGGTTGGTGTTGGTTGACTGGAGATTGACATGAGATTGGTGATGACTAATCACGGATAATGATAATCATTTGATAGTTGACCGGTGGATGGTGATAATTAATTAAGTAACTGGCAGCTTAGATATGATCATTATTCAAAATATAACAATGTTCTTCGTCCATGTTTCCCTTAACCAGTCATCATTAATCTCTCAAACACATCATCGCCCCAAGCAAAAGATGAGTAGAGTTGAAGTGAAAGACTGAATTACATATTTTTTTTTTTTTTTTTTTTTTTTTTTTTTTTTTTTTTTTTTTTTTTTTTTTGTAACATAATCCACTGATCGATTAATCTAGCAATCTATTCAAAATCTTTAGAAATGATAAGTTTAAGCATATTAATGCACCATGTGACTCAACTAAATCTGAAATCAAATAATCAAATAAGATGCGAACTTGCAGTGTCGCCACAAAGATAAACAAAGAAAAATCGTTAAAAAATAAAGAAGAAGGGAAGGAGAAGAAGGAAAGGAAGAGAGAGAGAGGAAAAATGAAGAGAGAAACGGGAAGAAGGAGAAGAAGGAAGAGGAGGAGAAGGAATAGTAGCAGGAGAAGATGAATGGGAAGATGGAGGAGGAGAAGGGGAAGAAGAAGAAATAGGATGAAAAAAAAATGGGAGGAGGAGGAGAAGGAAAAGAATGTGTAAGGAGAAGAAAGGAAGAGAGATGGAAAGGAGAATGAATTAAGGAAAAGGGAAAGGAAGAAAGCAGTGGAGGAGTAAAAAAAAATAGAGAATATATAAAGGGCAGAGAGGAAAGGGAAGGAGTAGAGAACTTAATGAAATAAAGAAAGAAGAATGGAAGAGGGAGGGAGCAGATGGAGGAATAGAAGGGTAAAGAAAATAGCGAGAGAAGGAAAAGGGGAAGTTTGAAATGAATGATGAATGGAGAAGCAAAAAAAAAAAATAATAATAATAATAATAATAATAGTAACAACAATAATGATAATAATAGTAATAATAAAAAAAAATAATGATAATGATAATATAATAAAAAAGAAAAAAGAAGCGAAGACAGGAAGAGAGCGAGAAAGGAGACTGGGTGAAGGAATAATAAAACAAGAAAATGAAGGAATTCAATAACAAAGAAAATGGGGAAAAGAGGTAAGGAGTAGAAAACAGAAATACAACAGAGAGAAGGAAGGAAATGAAAGTGAGAAGGAAGGATTGAAGAACTAGAGGGATAAAGAAAACAAAGAGAGCATGGAAGATAAAAGGAGAGGGGATGGAATGAAGGAATACAAAACGATGATATAAAGGAGAAAGAGAGAGAGAGAGAGTGAAGAAGGAATGAAGGATTAGATGGATAAATAGAATAAAGATGAGGAAGGAAGGGGAAGTGAGAAAAGAATGAATAAGCAAAGACCAAAATTACTTTAGTAAAGAAAAACGAAGGAAACGAAAAGAGAAGAAGGGAGAAATAGCAAAAGGTATAGGAAGCACAAAAGTAAGATAAACAGAGGAAGAAAAACAAAACAAATTGAAAAAAGAATAGAAGCGAAGAGAGCAGATGTCTCACGGATAAAGAATAGCGACAGGTGTCTTCATCGCCGTCCGATAGATGTCACTTCTGTCACGTTATTCTCTTAACCCTTATGTGTGTGTGCGTGTGTGTGTGTGTGTGTGTGCGTGTATGTCTGTGTGTGTGTGCGTGTTTGTGTGTGTTTGTGTGTGTGTATGCGCGCGCGCATAGTGGCATAGAGAGAGAGAGAGAGAGAGAGATGGACGACTGATAGAGAGGGAGAGAGGGGGGAGAAGATACAGACAGACAAACAGAGAGAGAAAGGGGGGAGGCAGACATATAAACAGAAGGACAGAGAAAGAGTGAGAGAAAGAGAGAGAAAGAGAGAGAGAGAGAGAAAGAAAGAGAGAGAGAGAGCTTATGGCGTCTCAAAGTTAATGACAATATCAGACAAGGCGATAGGAGGGGTGGGGGGAGAGAGAGAGAGAGAGAGAGAGAGAGAGGTAAGGGGGTTCTTCCCTTGGAGGGGGGAGGGGGGGGGTATGGGAATAGTGGCATCCTGGGTACAGCCAGGGGGAGGGAGGGTATAGGAAGGGGTCAGGGGAGGGTTCGAGTCCTTTGTTATGGAGAAAGATACGAAAATAAATTCAATTTTATTCATGCTATTCGTATTCATTTCATTCGCATGAGTATACGATCTTAGCTCTACGATTAATGTATACGATTTTCATTCATCTATTATACACGAGAATTTAATCCTTCTCATCCTGTTGATTGTATTTATGTTATTACTGCCTTTGATCTTTGTTTATTGATTCGATCTTTATTTTTGTTGTTATTCATATTTTTTTCGTTACTCAATATTCTTTTTTCCACCATGACTTTAAACTGTCTGATGAATATGATATAATTCAGACTTTTTTATTGGTTGAAAATGAATAAAAAAAAATTAAAAAAAGAAGCCGATAAAAATGGTAAAAAAAGATCAAACGACAAAATGCGTGTACATATATGATAAATGAAATTAAATATGATAAATAAAATACGATTAATGTGTGCGGTACGAGAGGTTGGGGGGGGGGCTGATGGTGACGGCGGTGGGAGGGGGTGGCTAAGGATGCTGGGGGAAGAGGATAACTGAGGATGTTGGGGGAGGGGGGAGGGGATAGCTGAGAGTGTTGGGGAGAGGGGGGAGGGGATAGCTGAAGATGTTGGGGGAGGGGGGAGAGGGTAGCTGAGGGTATTGGGGAGGGAGGAGGGAGGCGAGGGGAGGGGGTAGAGGGTAGCTGAGGGTGTTGGGGGAGGGAGCAGGGAGGAGAGGGTAGGGGGTAGTAGCTAAGAGTGTAGGGGAGGGAGGAGTGGGTGGCTAGGGTTGTTGGAGGAGGGGAGAGGGGGAGAGAGGGATAAAGGAGGAGTATGAGGAAATGTGATGGAATTTGAGAG
>NW_028234433.1:16206074-16216074 GCF_977035675.1 Penaeus japonicus
TGCATTGAGGAGGATCTGTGGTTTGTTTGCAATGATGGATATATGGCTGTAAACATATGGTTGCGGGGAAATGGTATGTTTTTCCATGCGTGGAAGCGGGAGATATATCGGCCAGATTGCTTCGTATTTTATAATAATTAACCCTTTTTAACACTCCGGTTTATTTCCGTTATGCAATCTACTATTCCACTTTGTGAACATATGGTTAATCTATAGTAATGTTGTCCATTTTTTAGTAAATAGACGTATGTTTTTTTATTCATGGAACAAATGCCAAGCCGCCATGTGGTGTCTTACGTCAGCCAAAATTTGTAGGAAATAATATTGAGACATTCTGTTGTTTGCCATGATAATTAGATAGAAATACTTTGAATATGAATTGTAGTTTGTAATAAGTTCATGTGTGAATTCTTGAAGACTGGGATTTTCCAGTGGATTCTAATATACAGATTACTGTAAGACAAGAATAAGGATTGCATATTTTTTAAGACCCAGTCACAATAATTTTTCTGACTCCTAAGCTGTGCTAATCTTGGCGAGGTGATAACACGATGGCTGTTATATCTGATTTCCAAAAAGCTTGATATTGTTCACCTGTGCCATGCATGCTAGAGAGTTTGGTCATTTCTAAAGCAAGCAAAAACAGAATCTGTAAACAAACATACTTAACTTTTCAGTATAAAAAAGAATGCAGGGAATGCAGTTTGAAAATTAGCTAGTGTTCATTACTGCAAATAGATAGGGAAAAACTAAGGTAATGCATTTATAATATGTTAGTATTCATCGTAATCAGCAGAAAGTAGAGATAAGGCCATGACGCTTTTCAACATCTTTACTAGTGGATTCCACACTTTCATGCTCCAGCAAAGACCAACAAAACTCCATCATATGTATTATGTCAAAATAATACTTTATAACTTTTTTCATTAACCCATTGCCTATGGGGGTGCCTAACGACCTAACTGGCTGTCAAGGCGGGCAGTCTACGACACTAGCGGCACTGGCTAAGAATTAGAGGTATGGGGAAAGGGTTTTCTCCCCCCCTCCGGGTAGCGTAAACTAGCCCAAACAATATTTTTCCATAATTCCATTATAAAATGTGAGATTAGGCTGACATTGGAATCCTGTAGCTCTAGAGCTAGCACCGTTACAGCCATAATACTTCCTGACTGTGTGCGCACTTCTTAGGCCTGATTGGTGCCGACATGCGTGTCATGACACCCGTTACACACCAGTCCAGGCTATATGTTGCTGAGTTTGCATGTGGGAGGTTTATTGCAAAGCTTTGTACAGATTTGTTTCCAAAAATTAAGTTGCACAACATCAGAGACACTGACAGAATGCGATAAAATGTATTTATGCAGTTGCATAGATAGATCTCACCAATTTGGACAAGTGACCTTTGATAATCTTATTTTTTTGTTTTGTTATTTACACACGATTCCATAAATTCTGTCACAAAGTAGCCAATTAATAGGCATACATGACCTTGCCTATATCACCTCAAGGTAGTAAGAAATGAGTAATACCATGTCATCTAGAAAGAAGTCATAGTTTACAACTAACCCTACTTAACCCATTGTGTACGGGGGATAGATTTGCTTACCCAGGCTCCAGGATGGGTTTTTATTTCAGAGCGAGGCAACTTCACACAACATACTTTGACTTTTTCTACTCTCATTTAGTCACGCATTGTAGAGCCAGAACCATATTTGTGTTTTATTTATTTATTTATTATTTTTTTTTTACTGTATTCAGTCATATCTGTTATTTCAGTCTATCAATTCTGTAGTTGACTAAAATTGTACTTCAGGGTCCATATCAGCTCATTTTTTTCATTAGACTCGGTGTGATAGAAGTATTGCTGTTTTGCAGGAGGACAAAAAGCAACTTTTTTTTTTTGTATTTATGTAGTCATGAAAAAATATGAAACATATAATTATCCACAATAAAGATAACATGAAGAGGTAGGAAACCTATGCTTATGACTGTGAGTGCCACAGTAAAAGGCATCCCCATTGGCACAGGTGCACATAGTAGACATTGAGCTTGGTTTGAGTCACCTTCTTCCTCTCGTTCTGCCTGCACATCCTTCATCTATGGTAATTTAGAGCAAGGGGTCAGCAACTTCTTGTGTGCCATCACTATATAGTGCTGGCTAGAGACCTTGGATGGGTGCCATTCAAGGCTCTCTCTCCTGCTGGTGCTAGAAGAAAGTGGTGCCATTTAGGTTTTGGATGATAGGTGAAACCATTTTGCTAATGCAATTGTCATCATCACTCACTCATTACTCATAGCACAATAAAATAAGTGATCCAAAATCCCCTTACATCATGCCCATTGTCAGGCCAGAGCTCGTGCATTATGTTTGATGAAAAAACAAATCACCCATCGTTAATGGGTTAAGCCCTACCTCCTTTGTGCTGAGTCATGATTAATCACAGGGTTTTAAATATTTAATTAATTAGTGCATTGCATCTTTTCTTTCTTTGTTTTCTTCTTTTATTATACTTATTATTATTGTTATTATTAATGGCTGTTTACTAAATGTATCATATATCAACTTTGCTAAAAGCCTTCTTAAACTTTGGAGCCATGTACAAAGGGGACAGAGGTAAACAATGTCAGCTTAAGCTAGCCAATCAGAATGCTCTGCACAGTATATTATGACTATATTAACCCATTGCGTACGGGTGTCATGACATACATGACGTAGGAGCTTTGGCCTGACGACGGGCGTCATGACGTACACGATGTTCGGGGATTTTGGATCACTGTGCTATTTTATTTTGCTATGAAAAAGGAATGAGTGATGATGGCTACTGCAGTCCTAATTACTATAATTACCGTAATATCGTGCAAGCTTAACGTCCAAAACCTAGATGGCACCACTTTTTTCTAGCACCAGCAGGTGAGAGAGCCTTGAATGGCACCCATCCACGGTCTCTAGCATGCACTGTCTGTATAGAGCGATGGCACACACTAAGTTGATGAACCCTTGCTCTAAAGTACCACCGATGAAGGATGTGCAGGCAGAACAAGAAGAGGAAGGTGCCTCAATCCATACCCAGTGTCTAAAATGTGCTCCTGTGCCAATATGGATGTCTTTCACTGTGGCACTCACAGTCACAAGCACAGGTTTCATTCCTCTTCCCTACCTCTTCTTGTTATCTTTATTGTAGGTGGTTATATGTTTCGTATTCGTTCATGACAGCACAAAAATACGAAAAAATAAAGTTGCCTTTTGTCCTCCCATAAAACAGCAATACTTCTATCACATTGAGTATAAAGAAAATAATGAGCTAATATGGATAACATACTACAATTTTAGTCAACTGCAGCACTGATAGAGCCTGTCATACGGCACATATAAGTCTCTAAACTCAATAAAACACACAAAAAAATAAAACACAAAAACCGCTCTAGTTTTACAATGAATGACTGAAAGAGATTTGGATGCTTCAAATTATATTGCTTCAAGTGGTCTCTCTCTAAAATAAAACCTATCCTGGAGGCTGGGCAAGCAAATTTATCTCCGTCTGCAATGGGTTAAAAATTATTTATTTTATTCGGTTTCACTATGAGTCAAAATTTGAACAAAAATTCTACTCTTTTATTTATGGTAATATAGGGTTTCATAAGCAGAATTAAATATGACGAATGTGGAGGAAGATATGAATGAAATTTAATTAATGGATTTCTTTGGCCTCATCATCAGAATTACATGTTATTTTGATGACAGGCTAATTGAAATGCATTGATTACATATCTTCTTTTCATTGAATGATATTCCATGTTCTTTTGTGTTCATGGATGAATACTATATTGACCATCAAGAATTAAATTGTTGTATAATCATTTGACAAGAATTGGGCATGAAGTACTCATTTGAAAGTGTATATACATTTAGCCGATTTATTCTACCTAGAAATGTGAGGCTGTGGCTTCTTCATAGATATTAAGAATATGCAAACCTATTTCAGGTAGAATTCTGTAATATACAGGAGGATAAGGATGTTGAGGTACTTACTACAAACAGCGGTCCTCCAGGGTTCCCGAGTCTTGGAGACTCGGGGGAACCGACTCGTAGCTTTCTCAGGCTGTTCGGCCAATTGCCAGTCCTACTCCTCATATTCATCCCGCAGGTTGGTGAAACATCAAAGGCAGCAGACTTTTTTCTGATTTGTGAAAAAAGTTCATGAACATCATTTATGTTTTAAATTCATTTCCATTATATATTTCTAAAAGAAGGTTGTAACATAATTGTTGTAACATAGTGCATGGGCTTATTTTTGAGCAAGTGTACTTGTTCATTTAGTTCCAACCTCATTTAGAGAGAGGCTGGTTGATTCATGGGAATGTTTTATCCAGCTGCATATGATGTTTCATCCACCCTCTCTTGATATCAAAAGAATCTTTTATTTAGATCATAGCATTACCTCAAGATATGTTTAACAATATCCTATTTTCTTTTATATTACTCGAAGTGAAATTGTGAATACAGCTTAAATTTTATACAAAATTAAAGAATTTGATTGTGTAACGTCATTTCCCTGATGTCCCTAGAAATCTTTGGAGCAAAGGGATGCTGTCACTAATTGGTCTGGGCATCACTATTGTGATTGGTTAGATGTTTATCACAGCTGCTATGATGTTACAGACTACTGGCTTATTAGTCCATAGATCCAATCCAATGTAACTGATAGAGACCTTTTTTTTTTTAATCAAATGTGGTAATTCTATCAGTTTTTACATATTTCCTCCTGGTTTTCATTTTGAGATTTAGTTTGAATTCTGTATTGTTACTGATGTATTATATATTTGTGTGCTGGTGTGATAGTTTGACACAGATTTTTTATGCCCTTTGATAGAGTAGGTTTTCAGTCTATTTTCTATTGTCTTTTATAATATTACTTGTTGATGTTTAGTGTTCTTTGGTAATTAATGTTATTTTATCTGCAGTATAGATTTTGATATAGACTTGTGCTGCACGTGAGTTTTTTTTTTTTTTTCATAGGTCCTCCCAATTTTATGTTTTTGTTTTCACTCAAGTACAGATTGATTTTTATGTTCATTCTCTTAATTTCTGCAATAACCTTCCATTTTCATTTGCAGTGAGCTGAAAAGGAGACTGAAGGCTGAGAAGAAGGCCCAAGAAAAGGCAGAAAAAGAAGCCAATAAGCCTCAGGCTGTACAGGCTGCAAAACCTAAGAAGGTATTGTAAATAATGTATTTTTTTTTTTTTTTTTTTTTTTTTTCTTTTTTTTTACAGAAATGTAAATTGTATATATGTAGTTTTATATTGACCGTTTTTATTAATTAATTTCTATAATACTCATCAGCATTCTTTTTAATATGTCTTATATATGTTTCCTATTTCCTCTTTCAAAGGAGAACTTGATGTTTTCTTGTACGTAGAGATAATTAATAGCATTATGCAGTATCATTTTTTCTCAATGCAAAAAAAAATAAAAATCAAATATGACCCCTTTTCCTAGTTCATAAATATTAAGCTTTTCATGCCCATTGCAGGAGAATGAAGAGGAAATCAGTCCTAATGAATACCTTAAACTGAGAACCCAGCAAGTCCAGCAGATGAAGAATGAAGGTAAAGCAGTGTATCCTCACAAATTCCATGTGTCTACCTCACTCACATTGTTCCTGGAGAAGTACAGTACCCTGGGGCAGAATGAAGAGGGAAAGGAGGAGATTACCGTGGCCGGCAGGGTCCATGCCATCCGAGAGAGCAGCCAGAAGTTGCGCTTCTATGACCTGCGAGGGGAAGGAGTCAAGCTACAGGTTGGTTGAGGAATAGTCTCTTTGTGATTCCATATTGGAAAGGTTTTAATTTTGATTCACACAGAATGTGAAACCGAATTTGTTTTTTTCCCCAAATTTAAACACTTGTTGTACCCAACAATACTGTAATTATACTCGTAATTTTTAGCACTTAAAGTTACATACTATATTTCACTTTTATTGTAATTAGTGGCAATTTCAACAATAATTATTTATTTTAAGCATATTAACAAGGTAAAGTGCATATTGCAGTTTTGGTGGTTTGGAAGTTTGTGTGTAGAAGACTAATTTTTCTTCAGGATTGTATTTGTCTGAAGATAGTGTTTTATGTTATTTTTACTACATTTTCAAATTCCATAGGTTTTGTCCATTTTTAGACTTCATCAAATTATTGCTTATTGAAAAAAAAATTGGTTCTTTACTCCATTGCTGTAAGAATTAAAATACTTGCTAAAGAATTTTTTATTCCTGTTTCAAATCTAGACTTTTGTGTTTAACCCATTACGGACAGGTGTCATGAAATACATGACGTAGGAGCTTTAGCCTGATGACAAGTGTCATGACATATATGACGCTTGGGGATTTTGGATCACTGTGCTATGTTATTTTGCTATGATAAAAGAGTGAGTGATGATGGCAACTGCAGTCATAATTACTGTAATTACAGTAATAGTAAGCAAACTTAACGTCCTAAACCTAGATGGGACCACTTTTTCATAGCACCAGCAGGAGAGAGAGCCTTGAATGGCACCCATCCACGGTCTCTAGCAGGCACTATCTATATAGAGCGATGGCACACTAAGTTGACAACCTCTTGCTATAAAGTACCGCCGATGAAGATTGTGCAGGCAGAACGAGAAGAGGAAGGTGACTCAATCCATACCCATGTCTAAAATGTGCTCCTGTGCCAATATGGATGCCTTTCACTGTGGTACTCAGTCACAATCACAGGTTTCATTCCTCTTCCCTACCTTTTCATGTTATCTTCATTGTAGGTGGTTATATGTTTCATATTTGTTCATGACAGCACAAAAATATGAAAAAATAAAGTTGCCTTTTGTCCTCCCATAAAACAGCAACACTTCTATCACACTGAGTATAAGGAAAATAATGAACTAATATGGATCATATACTACAATTTTAGTCAACTGTAGCACTGATAGAGCCTGTCATATGGCACATATAAGTCTCTAAACTCAATAAAACAAAAACGGCTCTAGTTTTACAATGAATGACAAAAGAGAGTGGGAAGATACAAATTATGTTGCTCCAAGCTGCCTCTCTCTAAAATAAAACATATCCTGGAGACTGGGTAAGCAAATCTATCCTCGTCCGCAATGGGTTAATTGCACTGACAGTAGCTGGTTATGTTGGTTAAAAGCAGAAATTGTAAAAGTACAACTTGTATCAAGATGTGAATATAAAAAATACTTTACCATCTTACAGTTTTGTTTGTCTTCACACAGGTAATGGCAAATCTGAAATTCTATGAAAGTGAGGAGAGTTTCATGGATGATTGCAACAGAGTCCGTCGTGGAGACATCATTGGAGTCAAGGGAATTGTCTTGCGGACCAAGACTGGTGAACTGTCAATCCGTCCATCCAAGATTGAAATCCTTTCTCCATGTCTTCACATGCTTCCACATCTCCATTATGGTGTAAAGGACCAGGAAACCAGGTACAGACAGAGATATCTTGACCTTATAATTAATTCGGACATCCGCAAGAAGTTCATCGTTAGAGCTAACATTATTTCGTACATTCGTAAGTTCTTTGATGACATGGGCTTCCTGGAAGTGGAAACACCAATGATGAACATGATTGCTGGTGGTGCCACAGCTAAGCCTTTCATCACACATCATAATGACTTGGATATGGATCTCTACCTGAGAGTTGCTCCTGAACTGTTCCTCAAGATGCTTATTGTTGGAGGTATTGACAGAGTATATGAAATTGGGAAACAGTTCAGGAATGAAGGCATTGATCTCACTCATAACCCAGAGTTTACAACTTGTGAATTCTATATGGCTTATGCAGATTATAATGACTTGATTGAACTTACAGAGAAATTGATGTCTGGGATGGTTTATAGTATTTGTGGTTCATACAATGTGAAATTCCAAGATCAAGATGGTGAGGAATTTGAAATTGATTTTAAGCCTCCCTACCGAAGAATTCACATGTTCCCAGATCTTGAGAAGATACTTAATGTAAAACTACCAGCCCCAGATCAGCTAAATACCGAGGAAGCACGCAAAACTTTAAGTGATTTGTGTGAGAAGCATGGAATAGAGTGCCCTCCACCTCGCACTGCTGCACGATTGTTAGACAAGTTGGTTGGAAAGTTTTTGGAAGAAAAATGTATTCACCCAACCTTTATCATGGATCATCCCCAAGTAATGAGTCCTCTTGCCAAATATCACCGTTCAATCAAGGGACTAACTGAGAGGTTTGAGCTTTTTGTAGCCAAGAAGGAAATCTGCAATGCATACACTGAGCTCAATGACCCACTTGACCAGAGAGCCAGATTTGCACAGCAGGCACAGGACAAGGCAGCTGGAGATGATGAAGCACAAATGATTGATGAGAACTTCTGCACTGCCTTAGAATATGGACTCCCACCCACAGGTGGTTGGGGCATGGGCATCGACCGCCTGGCCATGTTCTTAACTAACTCCTACAACATCAAGGAAGTCCTATTCTTCCCTGCAATGAAGCCGGAAGACCAACACAAGAAGCAGACTGATGACGGGAACAAAGAGAACAAACCCTCATCCTAAGGCCTTCAGGATGCACTGCCAGTTTCCTGTTACCAAAGAGTTAGAATGGCAACATATTGGGGATCTAATACTAATGGTGTAGGAAAAGTGATTTTTTTCATAATTAGAGACACGATCATAGTTCTTCTGTTTTAAGATGTAAATATGACGTTTACATAAATTATTAACAACTTGTCATTTTGCAATTGTGCATTTTTTTTTACTGATTAAATCAGCCCTAACTATGTTACCTTTATTATTATATTTATTCTCTTTGGTGATATAAAACATCGGGAGTAATGCCTTGTTTTGATTTGCCCTCTAATTAAGTATAAAGTTGTTTTTTTCCACCTTTCACTCTCTCACCCACATGAAGTAAGAAGTGTCCCAAGAATTCAGAGTGTTGTTAAAAATAATAATTTATGAATTCTTTTAATCCCTTTAATATGCTTTCATATATTGTTACATATCAATAATTTAAGAAATGGTTATTTTAACAAGGAAAAAAATACCACATAGA
The DNA here is from genome assembly GCF_977035675.1 of Penaeus japonicus. Classification (NCBI taxonomy): domain Eukaryota; kingdom Metazoa; phylum Arthropoda; class Malacostraca; order Decapoda; family Penaeidae; genus Penaeus; species Penaeus japonicus. The sequence continues at coordinate 16,215,153 of NW_028234433.1, forward strand.
TACTGTTATGGATGTATATTAGTAAACAATAACTAACAGATATAAAAACGTTTCTGTGAAATTACAAGAAAATGAAAGTTTTAAAGGATATAGAGTAAATACCAAACAAGTCTTTGTTGGACTACTGCAGAAGATTTTGACCAGTACATTGTTTCTATGAGTACATAATAGATAAATAGTGTGGGAATTCTTGAAGAAAAATTGAGCTGGATGTTAAAGGTGGCTAATTGTGAGCAATAGGAAAACTACAATTATAATTATTCAGAAAATAATACAGCTCTTAGGACACAAGAGTGATTTGCAACTTTCTGTAAGTTTCTCCAAATTTGCTTTAGCTTGATAAAAATGTAAGATAGATATTCAAAAATATCTAAACATTTGTCAAACAAATTAAAACGATCAGTCAGAATTTCAGAAATACAAAAGTATATAAGTGGCACATTCAATTTCGCATTCAGTATTTCCATTTTATTATAAAAACAGCCTATGAAATTGAACTTTGCAGGAACTCCTGAATTGAAGTTCTTGGGAACGGTAATGTTTTCCCTAAAGTTACACTACAGTTTACTAATGGGTCCATGGTGCTTTTGGATTAAGTCTGCTGCAATTGAAGCAGTTTCTTTGCTACATCCCCAGAACATTGTCACTCCACAGCCTCCATGTCCATAGTTGTGAACCACCTGTAACAAATTACCAAATATTAGAGGCTGCTATAAAAATTTCATACTTGTTATTTTATTATTTGTGTGCAAGTTATGTATAATAGATTATATGAACAACTAATTATGGTTGAGTTATTGATGTAATCAGCAAAGTAACTTACAGGAATATTACGAGACCCAACTTTCACCTCGTCTGCCTCCAGTCGCACTCCTTTATTTCTGCATGGTCTTAATCCAGCCCATTCCCTTATGATCTCTGC
>NW_028234433.1:16243574-16258574 GCF_977035675.1 Penaeus japonicus
ATAGTGAAAGAAGAGACAATGCCATAAATCTTGAAAAGAGGAAATGTAAAGACAAAGGTAATTGCTCTCGAAGTCAATAAGAAAACAAAAAAACAAGCAGTAAGTTAAGGGATTGCTATGACTTTCTGAATTTCGACACTTAGGCAAAGACAACAAACCTCCACCCTATATAATTGATCAAGATTACTATTATCCCGAGGCTGCTTTTCCGGACCATGATTAATTCTCAAGTGACACTGACCGTACATGTTTCTTCCTAGCCCCTATTAATGTTCATAGCTAAACCTAGGTAGTGCCATTTATGTTTATCAGATCTTTAAATTTAACACTTTCACACAGTGGGGAGGTCACAATTGTGTCAAGGGTAAAATCAGGGAAGATTTCCAATGCCGGTTCATTCACCCGGAAGAAGTGCTTGATCACTTCATGGGGAAGATGTCGGATGTGAAAACCTGAAATATTTCTTGTTGATTTGCAGGAAAAAGAAACATGCAGACCCTTTTTAACAATATTGATGATAAATTAGTTCATACCTATTAGCATCATTGAATCCTGAATGCCTATTTAGAAATGTAGACTGTGATTGGTCAGATTTGTGCTCAGAAAGGATGCCAGACTTCAAGGGATATAATGTAGGAAGAGGTAGTTTATATTTGAAAGAAATTAGACAGGTTGATAAGAATGAATATGTATTCTTGAAAAGATGGAGCTTATAGATCACCCTCTTAATTTATGGTCAATTAAGAAACCAGTCCAAGCTATGCCCTGCATGAATATGTATATGTATATATGGTGGGGGTTTATTGGTCTTTACAGGATTACCAAGGGCATGGAGAGTGTGGCAATTGGAGGATTTGATCTTGACAAATTCAGGAAATGTTAATATTTGGAGATCAGGAACATAACACTGGTATGCAAATTAATCTGTGCAAGTGAAGGATTACTGTGCAATTACATACGAGGGGGAGAAACATGTTGGTAATTATGAAGTATATGAAACATACCATTTTGTTAAAGATTACGTAATATGCTGTAACATTACCTTTGGGGGCTTTTGACCATAGTGAGATTAAAGGCAAAAGAATCTGCAATTTACTTGAATTACATATTATAATGAGCTTGTGTCAACATCACTGTTTTTTTTTTTTCTTTCTTTCTTTCTTTCTCCGTGAAATACCAGCGTTGACTGAATTGCTTAAAGTAGATATATTGAAGTTCTTTATGAGCTGGGTGAGCATCAACTGATGGTTCCATAATAGTGGCATAGCTTCGAGATATCACTGTGGCCTTTGCACCTTTAGGGATTGGCAAAAGACCTTCACCAAATATATAGATAGAGATTGTATACCTCCTTAGGGAAGTATACAAGGTTCGTCTGCCCAGAATATACTTGAAGTTTTTAGGCTTTGCCAGATTGCTCATGGGTGAAGGCCATGACCACTTGATGTGCCAGTTAGATTACTGTCAATATTGCTATAGATGGCTTTTGCAGACTAAAAGTGCTAAATTTGGACTACATCATAATTAATCCAGTGATATCATAATGGTTATCATCAGTAACATAATTTTTTCTGAATAAATACCTGCCTTTGTTCTAACCATATCCATTTGAAACTTCTTGTGATCTCATCTTCAACCTGACTGTTAAAGTCAGGTTGAAGTGTCAGGTGAGTGCCATGGCCTTTGTGCCATTGACCCTCAGGCAAAAGCCAACAAATTTGCACCACGGGAACTGTTGTGTAGAGGCCACAGACTGCCAGTACAAATGTATGTGTATACGAGTGAGATTTACCAAATTTGAATTATAAGGAAAAACAAACAAACAAACAAAAAAAAAAAAAAAATTGCAGAATTTAGTGAGTGGGGGCAAAGCTACTTTTTTCGACATGTAGGTGCAGTTGTTGAAGTCCTAATATTTTTAGGTTTATTGATAATATTTAGGAATTTTATCAATTCTTTAGAAGAGCCAGGAATAATAGTATAGTATATTTTGGTATTTGTCATTTTTGTTTTGCTAAAGAGAACAAGATTTTATTTTCAAGAGTTAATTGTTAATCAGTTGAAAGCTGTTCTATTTTTAAAATCTGACCATTTTATATAAAAAAAAAAAATTTCTTTATTATATTAACCCCATGCCATACTGCATATTCAAGCAACTAATTATCGGGTGGATTGACATTGAATTTTGAGAAAGAAAAAAAGATGTAATTAATGTCATATATATATCCATGAAAAATCAGGTTTATGAGATGATTTTCTGGCACACACTGTACCCTAAATTACTTTATAGTAGCATATCACGGTCAGTGTTACTATAGTCAATATATTTTGAATTGGCCTTGGGCCAAATTGCTGATTGTGTCATATATAGTATATCTTCATGCTAAATGTGTTTACTTGATAATCAGATCTGTTTTGGATGTTCATAATCAAATTTGAGAGCATGAAAACAATTATTTTAGTGACCTTACAATGATAGTGTACTTTCATTACTTATTTGGCTTTGTCCTTTTAGGGGATCTTGTGTACTTGGATATTATTTTGTATTTTCATAAAGCAGTAGTCAAACATGGCAATTACCAAATTATTCTGTGGCCATCTTTTTTGTTTTTTATTTGCTTATAGTATGGTCACTGTCAGATATAGAATTTGAATGTATTAATATGTAATTAGATTGTCATTATTATACTAGGAATTGCATGAAAATGGCATTATCTTACTGTATTTGCTTAAACTAAATACAAATGTTGCATGGCCATCTTCACCTGTAACTCAAAACAGTGAATTTTCCCTTGACTTTAGCATACAACAAATAACCTTAAGCTATTGACAGTAGATATATCAAAGTAGTGAGTTATAGCAATATTATAGTTTATTATTATTTAGTACTAGATGATAGTCTATATCACTTGTGTACATCAGTAAGAACCTTTTGGTATCACTAATGAAGCCTTTGTACAATAGAAGATTTGCTGTTACATTAGCATTCATTTGTTATATAGATATAAAGTTATAGGATTTCCTATTTGATATTAAACCATTGCGGACGGGTGTCATGACACACAAGACGGTGCCGATTGGGTCTAAAAGACGGGTGTGTGTGTACATGACCAGACATAGGCGTGAAGTGTGCTCACAGCCATGAAGTATTTTGACTAACGGCACCAGTAACAGAGCTACAGGATTCCGAAGTCTGCTTAAACCCTTTTTTTTTTTTGTGATGCATTTATTGATTTATTTGTTAGGCAAGTCTACATTGCACAAAAGGCAAAGAAAACATTTTCCGTCCCTTTAATTTTTAGCCAGTGCCGGCAGCATCATAGACCACCAGTCATAACTGCCAGTTAGGTTGTTAGGCTCCTTGTCCGCATTGGCTTAATCGAAAGTTAAAAGGCAAATATATGATTTTTGTTGAAAATGTTCTATTGTTGTTAGAATTCGTATAGAAGAGATCTTTTCTTTTTAAATGTTTGTTTACAATTAGTTGGATTGATTTTCATTTGATTACATAACTATCCTTATTATATTCACAATTGTCTCTATTAACCTTTCCTCCCTAGAAGTTATGTCACACTTGTAACCTCAGTTTTATTCTTCTTGTTTTTGTTGCTGTAATTTTTATTTTTCTAAGAATGTATCCGACTTTTAGAAGACACAATGTTAATGTGTCCATAACTGCTCCTAGTCTGAAGGGAATTATTTTACTGTTCTTTAATTGGACTTGACGTTGTCTAGGTATTTTGCTATCCATTAATCTTGCTAGTTGTTATAGATTTATATTGTGCTGTGAATTGTTTTGTTTAATACTTGTGTAAAACATATATCTCTATAAACTAGATAGTCACTACCGAAAATGAAAGGATGTGTAACCATACAAAACAAATAACATGTATGATGTTATTTACCTTCATGTGTTTTGCATTGTGATAAATTGTGTGATTTTAACAATTGTTATACAGGCTTTAGTAGTGTAGTCTTTGTAGTGGTTTCTCTGTTTGTAATGATTAGAACTAACATAGGCATGCATTGGTGGTTACGAATTATAGCGACTGGTCTGTAATTGATGACAATTCTAATTAGTGTATGTTAAGCAAAAGACTAAAGAGTTTTTGCAGTTGAACTTGCATTTCATTACTTCTAAGTAGTATTCTGTTCATTTTTGAAGCCACATTAAAATATTTTTTTAGTATTGCTTACCATACAACCCTTTTTCTTTCTTTTTCTTTTTTTTTATATAAGGAAAAATAGTTGTTTTTATCCTGAACAGTATTTTGTGAAACTGCTATTTTGCTATAGTGTATCAGAGGTTATGGTGTATTTCAGTGTAGTTTTTAGTGTTTAGATCTCTGGACTACTTTGAAGTAGTAATTGAGATTATTTGATCTTCTAATTGGTAAAAGGTGATATGACGACAGTTTGATCAGTTTTCCATAAATTAGACTCCAGCACTTGCAAATTACTTCCTATATATTTCCATCATCTCCTTTCTTCTGCCATCTTTTCTTTCCCCTTTCTCATTTTCTAATACACTTAGGTTTATAATAGGGCACTATTAAAGCAATAGTAAAAAATAAGAACACATTTATTTATATGTGTAGGTAACCATTTAATATGAACGGTCTTTGTAAGATGTCTCTTTTATTGCAGAAGTAATGGGGGTCGATTACATCTAATCACAAAAAAGTAGGCAAACATTTCCCAGTGTTGATTTATTACTTTTAATTAAGAAAATCATTGTATATATGATTCAAAAGTCATCTTATTGTACAATGGTTCAGATTTTGTTTGGGACAAAACACTATTTGTTGTTACTGTGATCACATTTTTATAACATTTAGGGCCGGATCCTTTAGATTACCTTTGTTTGCTAGATAAAATATATAAAATAGGTATTGAGTTAGATTATAAGCTGAATGACAAATCTTTCATTTTTTTTTGTTGAATTCCCAACTATAGCAAATGTCACACAATATATGCAATGTAGAGATTTAAGTTTTTGTTGACAGTAAAGTTGAGCTAGAACTTGGTTAGAGTGCCATCAAGTTTTCTTTTGAAATCCCAATCTAAAATAACAACAGTGCTCAAAATTACAAGTTTTGCATTACCACTACTTCCACTTAACACGTTAACTACCATATATACCACCTATGGTACATTAATGATTTATTTTTATTTGTCTCCTAAGTCATCCATAAGATATGTAAAGATAAGATAAATTGTATATTTTAATGATTAGAACTGTATATATATAGAATTCCAATATCTTGACATTGAAAGACTTTTCACTCATAATTTCATGTAAATTTTCATATGTCCAATACAACCTTTCTCCTACTTATAACATGATGGATAAAATGCAGCGTCCTGTGAAATTCAACTAGATATGAAATAACCATTTAAAGGAATTGCCATAGGAGCTCATGGCCACGAATGGCTCGTGGTGCTGCTGAACAGCTTAGGCTGGTGCTGCCATATATACCAAGCATGTTCCAATATTTTTAGTGTTGTAATACTTGAGGAGAGCAGCGAGCACCCACCTCCTCACTCCACTGCTGCCACAACACTGAATGTTACTGCGCGGGAAACAAAATGGCGCTACAAGGTAGTTCCAATAATGCTCTTTGGTGGTTAACGTGTTAATTGTTTCTGCATATGTTTTTGCTGAATATGCAATATAGGATTTTGATTGCCAAATTTGAAAGATACTTCTAGAAATTTGGAAAGTATATGAGGAAAAGGAACCTGGTGCATATGACAGCAGATATTCATATTTGGTTTCAAAGCTGTGTAAATATTATATTTATTTTTTATTTTTTTGTTTGAAATGTAGAAAGTATTTATTTGCAAGTAAAGTAATAGTTTTCACCCCTATAATAATCTTTGGCACTGTGTGAAAGATTGTTTGATTTTATTTGAGATTTTTTTTCCTTGTTTTAAATTAATATTCTGTATTGTCAGTATGCAATAGCAATGTCATTGCATTCTTCCTTTTCCTGTTATATGTCCCATCTGTGTGTATTCTCAGTTCTTATTATAATGGTAATGCACTGGTTATTGGGCTTTGTGTATAGGTTAACTTCATGGTAAATCTAGTTTAGTAGACTTCCCTTCTTTTCTTTAATTCAATTCAAGTTACATTAATATTCAGATGTACTTTTTGGTATTGCTTTATATAGTTCTGATATTTAGGATATCTTAGTTGGACTTAATAGGTTGGAAATTGTAATCCTTTAAGAGAGTCTTACAACATGTCTGTAAGTATACTAAGAATATAGATATTTAGTAATTATTAGATGTAAGTTTTTGATTTAATCTCATTATTTTATATTGAAATTATATTATTAATTGTGTTTACTAGAGGCTGTGCAACATTGCATTGATGGAACGAGTGAGTGAATTGGGAGAAAGTGAAAGGAATCAAGGTATAATAACAAAGGGAAAGGATTGATAACAGGGAATAAAATGGCCAGAACGAAAGAGAATGAAAGGAAAGGAACATGCAAAGGATTTCAGTTGAGTGAAAGAGGATTGAGGAAGGGGAGCTTGAAGAGATCCATCTAAATTGTGGGAGGGAGAGGTGCGTCTGTTTAAAGTCAAATGTTTACTTTCAAATTATAATTGTAACTTCATAAACGTTTGTTCTTTCATGTAACATATATCTGGCAGTTGTTTAGATAGTTTTGTGTTGAACTGCATTTCTAAAAACTATTTTTTTTTTATTAACTGTGTGTATGTGTGCGTGCGTGCGTGTGTGCAAACATTTTCATGCATATCATATATGTAGGTGCATGAAATAGTGAATAAGAATTATACCTGTGTATGAGTGCTATGGGGTGGCAGCCAGTCTTTCTTTTTCTGTTCTTTTCTACAAAATGTTTTGTCTTAGTTTCATCTTGATTGTAGAATTTCATCTGAATCAGTAATAATGGATTATTCCATGGGTGAAAAAAAGAAAAGCAGGGTACATGGGAGCATAGTGCCCATGAGACCTATAGTCAAATGAAGTTCCCAAGCATTTTTAGCCCCTCCCACCTGTAACGTCACGTCCACCAATTATGTGTTTTCCCGGTGAGTAGAGGCACCTAAAAACATTACACTGCAAATTTCAGTTGGTGTTGATATATAGTTAATTGTATAAATTTTACATGGAATGTATTTTAATTTCTCTCTTTCTCTCTCTCTCTCTCTCTCTCTCTCTCTCTCTCTCTCTCTCTCTCTCTCTCTCTCTCTCTCTCTCTTTCTCTTTCTCTTTCTCTTTCTCTATTATTATCTTCTTATCTCTTTCTCTTATATCTATATCTATATCTATATCTTCTCTTCTCTTATCTTCTCTTTCTTTCTATTCTCTTTCTCTTTCTCTCTCTCACTCTCTCTATCTCTCCATCTCTCCATCTCTCCATCTCTCACTCTCTCCATCTCTCCATCTCTCCATCTCTCCATCTCTCTCTCTCTCTCTCTCTCTCTCTCTCTCTCTCTCTCTCTCTCTCTCTCTCTCTCTCTCTCTCTCTCTCTCTCTCTTCTCTCTCTCTCTCTCTCTCTCTCTCTCTCTCTCTCTCTCTCTCTCTCTCTCTCTCTATATATATATATATATATATATATATATATATATTATCTATCTATCTATCTATCTATCTATCTATCTATCTGTCTCTGTCTGTCTCTCTGTCTGTTAATGTACACTTATTATAGTAAAGTTCACACTCTGATTATAAATATGTACTTCCAATAGTGTTTACACTACCTCTGAATGTCAGGAATAGATAATGTTACACATGTATAGATGATTGATGGAAGGGACTATGAAAAAAAAATTAAGTTTTTGTGCAATTTTTTGTGCCAATGCATAGCAGGAAAATGCAGGAGGAGTGGAAGAACGGTGTGACGTCATCAGGTGTGGGGGGCTATAAAGGCCCAGGAAGTCCGTCTTAACAATAAAAATTCTAAGCCTTGTATCTAATGTTGATTATATGAAAACAGACCTCAAACTTCCTGGAAGTTTGTCCATAACAGGAAATGATTCCAAATTGTGACCCAGATATTGATGGTTCTCAAATGTCTGTGCTGTAGAGTCTTCGTATTTTTTTCACCTCTGGATTATTCCATAGATAGTTCTTGTGATTAGGTATTTATCCATTAACGACAGGGCTGATTTAGCTGCTCCTGGTTATCTCACCAGGGTTTTTCACAGCTGCCTTGGCTGTTTGTAAGCTAAGGCAGTGAGTGACCAGGTGCCACATGCCTGATGACCCGGTGTGAAAGCCAGACAAAGCTATGGTGAGACGTTCACGTCACCTGGCGGGATGATCCAGTCAAGCCATGACGTGAATGTTAGGTCATCTGGCGTTAAGGGGTTTATACCAGCTATCTGTGTATTTAAATTACATGAATGCTATTTCAGGAATTAAAAAGAAAAGATAGTTCAAATAGTAGATCAAAATGAAAGTTGGAAAGTTTGTGCTATATTTCAAAGCTTTTTATATGGTAACATTTGCCTTTTTTATATTTATTTGATAATGAATGGTAGCAATTGTATTCAGAAAGTGTTCATGACTAAATATTTTTTTAAAGGATCTTGATCAGGATATAGACTAAATTTCTTGCATGATCTATTTCAGGTTTCTGCCTATACCATTATTAATATTATCATTATTATCAGTACTATTATTATTAATAATTTAAAGCTCATCATCCAGATTGTGAGAAATGATTTAAATTTTTCAATTGGTAGAATCAGATGTAGTTCTAGTTTTAAAAAGCATTTTGGCGTTTGTTATAGTTAATAGTAGCACCCTGCCAGCCACACTTTACTTTAAGATGTAGGTGCACTGTTTTGGTGAGATGAGTTACACAGGCTGGTATCGGGGTGTCTGACTTGCTGATGTGGTTGGTTCCACAGGTGACAGCACCATGGCACACTCAGAGCAGAACAGGACGTTGTACGTGGGCAACCTGGACAGTTCGGTCACCGAGGAGCTCATCATGATGCTGTTTGGCCAGCTGGGTGAGGTCCGCAGTTGCAAGATGTTCCGCGAGCCCACCACTGACCCCTATTGCTTTGTTGAATTCAATGATCACATGACTGCACTCAATGCAATCACAATGATGAATGATAAGATGCTGCAGACTCGAAAGATGCGAGTTGATTGGGCAACTGGCCAAGGAAACAAGAACAAGTACACCAAGGTAGACACCAGTAGGCATCATCACGTATATGTTGGAGATCTCAGCCCAGAAATAGATGAACAAGCACTTAGAGAAGCTTTCCAGGTGTTTGGTGAAATTTCAGACTGCAAGGTGGTTAAGGATCCCCAGAGCTTCAAGTCCCGAGGTTATGGTTTTGTGGTGTTTGTGAAGAAGATGGATGCAGAGACAAGTATCAGTGCAATGAACGGCCAGTGGCTTGGCCGAAAAATGATCAAAACCCGCTGGGCCACAAGAAAACCTGCCAACACTCCAAATGAAAATAAACCAGAGCAGAAGAAGTTGAATTATGAGGAAGTTTACAACCAGACAACTCCAACAAATACCACCGTTTTCTGTGGTGGGTTGAAACAAGATATTTCGGAAGAGATGCTACACAAATCCTTCCAGCCCCATGGCCAGATTGAAAAGATAAAGATTTTTAAAGAGAAAGGTTACGCTTTTATAAAGTACACAACTAAAGAAAGTGCTTGCCAGGCTATTGTTGAACTACATAATTCTAACTTGAATGGACAGATTATTCGGTGCTCCTGGGGCAAGGATACTGGGGCTGACCAGGCCACCAACCCAGCTCAGGAGGCCAATGGGGCTCAACCTAGCCTCACCAACTACTCGAATGGCCAAGGATTCACCAACCAGATGGGACAGATGGGCTATTGGCAATATTACCCGCAGCAGATGCCTTACAACCAGATGGGTTACAACCAGTACCCATATGGTTACCAGCCTAATCCTAGCTACATGTGGATGGGTTGGGGCCAGCAGGGCTGGGGACAACCTGGGCAGCAGCCCCCCCCAGCACCTCAGCAGGGTCAGCCCCAACAGTGAGCAACCATGGGGATTGACTCCTTGGCTTGTGGCTGCTTGACACACCTGACCCCAACTTGTCTGGTGCAGCCCTGCCTTGGAGAGGATGAGGCAACGTTGCTTCAGCTTTCATCTTTGTAAGTGCAAAGACCTTCAGACCAATATAGACTGTATGTAAATAAGTGAAATAGAAACTTAAGTATAGGGCACTACTTAATTATCTCATGTCCAAAAGCACTATTGTGTAGTATTAGAAGAAAGCAGTGGTGTTCTTTTTGTAAGAGAAAGTAATTTTGTAAAGTTTTATATCAGGAATACAGTGAATTGTATTTTATACTGTTTTCTGGACTGACACAGTGAATGGCTTTCATGGCTCCTTTCTATCAATCAGCTGTTGTAAATACTGTTATAAATAATTCACATTTTTTCAGTTACTACTCATAGAACCTTTATTTCAGTAGAATTATAGGATTTTTATGTATATGCCATGGAAGTGAATTCATTATAAATATTTATGTATTAATCTTTCAAGACTATAGTGCAGGTTTCAAAATAAGTGGAGCAGACATTAAGGTGTGAATGCAAGGACAGTAAGAGTGAGCGCGAGAGCGAGTGTGGTCTGCATAGTAACTACCCAACTAATTATTTCTTGCACCAGCTCAGAAGTATTATCTCTGTATAACCACATTCCAAAAAATGAAACTGGTTAATGGGGAGTTTTTCCTATGACCCTTTTAGTTAGTCAAGTGGATCTTTATCTGTTTGGATTTTATGCCTAGCATGAGACTTTTGTACACAACCCCATCCATGTACAGATATTCAGAATGTGAAAAATAAAGGAATGGTGTGAAAGTTAAGTTTCAAATTGTTATTACCTGCTTAAAAAAATCTTCTGACTAAACCAGTAATCTCTATGTTTCAGGCTAAGCAAAGGAAGTTTTAATTCCACAAAAAAAATATATATATGGTATGCTTAGGAGAAGCTTGCTAAGTAAACTGGCTGACGCATTCCTCTCTTGTTGCAGGGGTGGCTGTGTTGCCTTGTTGTGCTTTTTTAGTGCAACACTGCAGGTCAGTGGGTCACTCGTTTGTACTTACTACTTGTTCTGGTTTTGTCTGTTCACAGTAGTTCAACTGCACAAATTGGAAAAGCCCAAATCTCTGTGGTTCAGGAACATCGCAGGTTGGCCTGCAGAGTGGGAAGTGTACCACATGAGATACTCTAGGTGTTGGTGAGTGGGACCTCCACCAAGATGAAATAACAGCCAATCTTATGTCATTTTTCATCTCATTTTTAAGACACTTTAAAATCTAATTACTAGTTAAATCAATGGAAGCAGGTCTTCTTTCATAAAAGTTCAAGAGAAGAATTAGTGATGGAAATGAGATGACGGTGAGATTATACAGTGTTGTATTAGCATGTCTGTGTAACTCATAATGGCCTTCATGTAAAAAATCTGTTGTGTTCAATAGTAGTTGTAATCTGTTTTCTTTCAAAAGGAGATACAGTAACCTGCATTTGCATTCATATTGTGTCTTCGCATTAATTTACAAGTGAAAGGTGAACTGTGCGCTTAGCCAATCGTCTTGCAACACAACTTTTTTTTTCTTTCTTTCTTTTTCTTTTCTTTTCTTTTCTTTTTTCTTTCCCAAAAGAACTATTGCAATTAGATGTGAACTTGAAGGAGTAAATACTCACCAACTACCTAGAGAGGGTATGGCTGCTAAGGTAAGCCAATAATACTGTTCCATCTCTTGTTTTGTTTTGGCAGTACAAAAAGGGATCCTGCCCCTGCTTGGAGAGAGGTATGTTCAGTTGTGCCAGTTTACCCCCACTTTTGTAGTTTTGGTTGGATATGACAGCAGAAGTGAAATTTATTAGTAGAAAATGGATCCTGTCATCTTGTTACAGGTCATTTATGTTTGCAGTGGTGCATAGCATCTCCACAGGTAAATTCTTGTTTGTTGCCATTTTTATCAAGAGTTGCATAATAGTTTTACAGTATTTGACGGATGGTAGCAGATTGGAACATCACTGGAATTACTTCGTTTTGGATTTTCAACTTTTATTTATATATACTTATATTATTTACCTATCTGTTTTGTTTCTATTTCTGTAAAGAAATGCTTTTGTAGAGAGACAATTTTCATAAAGCGATATACAGTAATGGGCAATTGGAACTTTTTTTTTTTTTGCCAGTATGTTTTTTTTTTTTTACACTTATTAGTATGAGTTAATACATTTAAAGGGTTGTTGACATGAGGGGAAGGTTACATACATGTCAGAGTAGCATAAACAATAACCTAACACAGAGGATTTTTGTGTACTCTTTTTTTACTCTTACTAATTCACCTTTTGGCCCAAATTATTATGGTTATGACATTATCATCATCCATATCATTATTGTTTATTTATTGGGTATGTTTCCTTTTTTATTACTCCATTTTGAAAAGAAATAGTGGTTTTAAACACAGTTTTTCCCTCCTACTCCTCCTCCTCTTTCATGATAGATCTTGATGTTTGAAAAAGAAAAGAAAAAAAAAATCCCACATGAAACTACTTGATTTAAATATCAAACATATACCAATTTAATATGTTATATAATGGAAATAGTTATTTTTACTTGCTTAACAACATTTTTCTGTCTTAGATTTTTTTCTATAAAAAAGAGGAGTAGTTCTCGTACAAAATTATATTTTTCTACTCTTTATCACTAAATATTTTAGTAAATATATATATAGCCTATCTAAAACCTAAACTGTAATTCCTTGTTAGGAAGTATTACATGTACACATTATATTGTAGGGAAATACATTTGAACTTTTTATCTTGATGCATTTTCAATAATTGAAGTTAGTAAAATTATTTTCTTTCATTACAGTTTTGGTTTTCTTTAGCCTGTTTTTGAAATTTTCTTGTTGCTTGTTATATATATATATATATATATATATATATATATATATATATATATATATATATATATATATATATATATATATATATATATATATATATATATATTTATATATATTATATTATATTTATATATATATTATATATATATATAATATATATATTATATATATTATATATTTATATATATATATATATGGATATGCAGCCAACAGGACATTCCTTAGTTCTATGCATCTTTTATGCATATACAAATTTATTTCTACACAACTGTAAAATGAAAATTTGACAAGTATAATGTTATTTCTCTCAACATTTTTGACAAAATATCAGGCCAAGACTGAGTGATGTTTCAAAGTAAGAAGACAACACACAGATGAGTTTTTTTGTTTTTGTTTTTTCTTAACACAAAAGAAAACCATATAGTAGAAGAGTGAGTGAACGACATTTTGGATACTTATTAATTCTCTTTGTACATATTCTCAGGGTGCAGTAACCTAGGCTGTTGTGTGTTCATACTTTTTCTGTTTCCCAGAAAAAAGGAGGAGGGCGAGTTTTGCATGTACACATGCTTATATAATTGCAAAAGTGAGTGTCATCTTTTGTTTCCTCAAAAGGGATGTATATATGGAGAGAGTGAGTGAGTGAGTTTGATATACCTCCGTGTGCAGTGAGGTGACATTGAGCAGCTTGCCTTGAGTGATTCACTCTGTTTTTCTCAGTGCCAAGACATAACCCAGTAGAAAAGGACTCATTGACAGATCAGCTAGCCCTGCCCTTTTATAGGAATGGCAATAACAGTTGGATTGGTATCAGCATTTTTGTATCATTGGTTCATTCCCTTCAGGGTCATGACTAAGCCTTGGTATTTCTTGTTGGTAATGTCATAGCCCATTTTATGATGGAATATAATTATTTACATTAAAACATCCATGTTATAGGAGAAGTCGGTATCGCTTTAGATACAGGATGGCACTTTATGAACAATTTTGAATATTCTAGGAATAAGAAATACTCTCTCCCCATAAGACTCAGTGTTGATAAGTTCCCAAGAATGAACATGAACAGATGTAAGTTGATATAAGATACCCTTGTAGAAGAAAATATAAAAGAATGAGTACAATGATAATGTAATTCACTCACTCATATCTGTATTCATATCTGTTATCTAAAATGCAATTTTATCAGATCTCATAGATTTTATACAATTCCTTGATCTTCTAATTTATGTTCATGCTCCAAGACTGCAAGAGCTACTCACTGAAGCCAAATTTAAACTGGCAGTTGAGGTAGTGCTCACACATGGGCACATTTTAAAAAATACAAAATTAAAGAAACCTTTTTTTTATTTAGAGATATGGTCATTAATGGTTAAGAAAAAAAAACCTAGAAAGTTGGCAAAAGTTTGGATTTATCGGACTATAAGCAGCTGTGAGATCTCAAAGATAGTTAATTATTATTCTTTTAAACTCATTGTTATTAACAGGCACATTAAATTGGTCTTCAGGTACCAAGTATGGATGTGTGGTGAGAGGTAAGGGATGCCAGGTAGTGCTTGAGTACCCATACAATCTATCTAGTAACTTATTTCCTACTCAGACACTTCAATATGCATAAAGAACTGCAGAAATAGAACCCATTCACTAGGGGTCAATTGCCAAGTAGTAATTTTGTCACGTACATATTATTGAGACTTTGTGACTCGGTTGTGAATTACTTAAGGTTATTAAATCTATTCATTGTCATCTTCAGGACACCTGGAATTGTGCTACTTTTTATGTAGGAAGATTATGATCTCATTGCATTTTAATTGATAATGAATTTCAGTGAGTGTACTAGTGTGGTAAAATTACAGATAAAGATGAGGTAATTCAAGGTTAACCCATTCACGCCGGTTGACGTGATAGCACATATTGTGGTTTTTGCGTCAGACGCCCTGGACGAGCTATGAGGGGAAGCCGCGCGCTCGGGTAGAGCGAGCGGGCAACCCAGGCTCGCGGCATGTGCGCCCGAGAATCTCGAGGTGTTAGGCTTATGCGTTCGAGAACCCCTGTATTGCGACCGCGCAAAGCCGGAAC
>NW_028234433.1:16263574-16276074 GCF_977035675.1 Penaeus japonicus
ATATACATATATATGTATACATATACATGTATATATATGTATACATATGTGTGTGTATATTTATATATATATATATTTATATATATAATATATAAATATAGTTGTGTGTGTGTGTACATATATATACATATATATATACATATATACATATATGCATGTATATATACCTATGTATAGATATATGTACATATATATATACATGTATATACATGTATATATACATATATATACATATATATACATATATATATGCATATATATACATCTATATATATGTTTATACATATACACATACATATATACATTATAGAAACATACATATAGACTTACACATATACATTATATATACATATACTTATATCATATACAAATATATATATATGTTTATGCATATATAATGTATATATGTATGTATCTATAATGTATATATTTATGTATCTATAATGTATATATTTAAGTATATATATATATATATATATATATATATATATTATATATATGCATATATAATGTATGTGTAAGTTTATATATGTATATATAGTGTATATGTATAAGTATATATAATGTAAATGCAGAAGTATATATGTAATTTATATGTATAAGTATATATATATATATATATATATATATATATATATATATATATATATATATAATGATGTATATGTATATATACAATATTTGTTTATATATATTATCTATAAATACACAGATTTATTATTATATATATGTATACATATATATTCATATATATTATATGCACACATTCACACACACACACACACACACACATTCAGACAGACACGCACTCATTCGCACACATTCACACACACGCATACATTCACACACACGCATACATTCACACACATTCACACACACGCATACATTCACACACACGCATACATTCACACACATTCACACACACGCATACATTCACACACACGCATACATTCACACACACGCATACATTCACACACACGCATACATTCACACACACGCACACATTCACACACGCACACATTCACACACACGCACACATTCACACACACACACACATTCACACACATTCACATACATTCACACATACATTCACACACATTCACACATACATTCACACATACATTCACACATACATTCACACATACATTCACACATACATTCACACATACATTCACACATTCACACATACATTCACACATACATTCACACATTCACACATACATTCACACATACATTCACACATTCACACATACATTCACACATACATTCACACATTCACACATACATTCACACATACATTCACACATTCACACATACATTCACACATACATTCACACATTCACACATACATTCACACATTCACACACACACACACATGCGCACACATTCACACATGCGCACACATTCACACATGCGCACACATTCACACACACACGCATACATTCACACACACACGCACACATTCACACACACACGCACACATTCACACACACACATACTCACAAATGTATACACACACACGCATATGCACACACACTTATGTATACACAGGTGAGATCTCGCACATGGAGTTTGTGTGCAATGGCCGTCTTCACATCAGGAGCAGGATTAAGCAAATAATCAGCCCAGCAGGAATGGGTTAAACATGGTCTTGTTGCTACAGAGTATCTCTATCAACAATAATTGTTCACTCTAAGTAAGATGCACTTCACCAGTTGTGCTGTATTTTTCAGCCCTGGTATATCTCTCTAAGCTTGATTACTAACATTATTTTTTTTATTATTTACCCTTGCCTGTTCTTTGACAGCTTAGAAGTAAAAGTTGGCATGTAAAGGTTATGGGCACTTGTTTTTGAGTATGTCAACAGGTGATAGGTAATTTATCTAAAGTAATCTCTATGAGGAAATTTTTTTCCCCTTTCCCTTTCATACTAATAATAGTCAAAAGAAGTATTTATTGTAAATTTTGTTATTTTTCTTGCGTCTAATCGGTCAAATGGTTACCAATAAGTGATAGAGGGGACACCTCAAGCTCTCAAGAGTGCATACTGCACCTTGGTGATAGCCCAATGACTGTCAGCAGTGACTACTCTAACCTCTAAATACAGCAAATCATTAAGTATGTCCCTCTAGCTGCATTAAGGGTATGATTTTTTTAAAGTTTCATCAGTGCCAATTTTGGTCTTCAGTTGTTCAAGAACTTGAATTTATACACCAGAAAATGAATATTTTATTGGCATATATCCAATAAAAATGCACAGTAGAGCTTCAAAGTTGAAAAGTCAATCTTAGTTACTTATAGTTTTAAAAATTATTGGAGTGACCCCTTTAACAGGAAGAAATAGGAATATGTTTCCATGCCTAAAAAACACCAGTGTATTAAACATGCAAATGCTACACAAATAAAGCAAAGGAAGGAATATGTTTCTTCATAGAAATAATGACGTATCCTTTCAGAAATTTGAAGAGTAAAAAGAGAAAGCTGAAGCTGAAGCTGAGGGTGAGGAACGTCTGATAGGGAGAGATGGGTTATATAGTGGATGTGTGGGTAATGTACATAAACCATGCTAATAAAACATATAAAGCAATATAAATCATGATTTGTTATAGAACTCAATAAAATGAGTTGGGTAAGAGTATGGTTTGGGTAAGTGGCAGTAAGATAGAGGATGAGTTGGGCCCCCATCCATGGTTATCTGCATGAAATATGCCATAGTACCAGAATTACTATTTCACACTACGTTTCATTCACAGAAAAAAAGATGGTAGTTGACTCTAATTGAAGAGGGAGGGTGGGCCTTCATGGGGGATGGTGATAGGGGCTGATAGTGGATCTGGCTTGGTTAAACTTGCCAAACCACACTAGAAATATTAGTATACACTCCATACGTCCTATTCATAACAAAAAGGGGGGGGTGGGGAATCCTGCAAGTTTTTTAGTGGATAGGACGTGCACACCCGTCCAGGTATCACCACGAATGTGGTGATTAGGACTTTAAGGATAAATGGACATAGTGGACCTTCCACACTTCTTTCAGACAAATGACTAATGTGTTGGCCATATATTACTTCATGTAATCCCTAAATGACAAGGTGCTTATGTCTGTAGGTCTTTCCTTTGATATTCAATTTTATTTTCACTTTCTTTATATTTTCCTAAGTTACATCTTTGTATTAGTTCACCAGTCAACAAAGAAACAAAATAACATATTACAAGAACTGTGTTTTGCTAGTTCCTAGCACAGTGTTCAGATTCTTCCCCTATAGAATAGAAAGCTTGATCTAATATATTACTCCTGGTCAACTTTTGCTTTCTGTTGACAGTAATCCTCTGAGAATTGATATGAACTCCTTTAGAAATATACTTGTAGGAAGTATTTTTCAGTCAAATTTAAAATCATATTTTAGAATCTGAGATTAACCCATTGCATACGGGTGTCATGACATACATTTCGGCACTGATTAGGCCTAAGAGACGGGTGTCAGTGTTCATGACACGACATCGGGATCTGCTCACAGTTGAAGTGCACACAGAGTCATGAAGTATTATGACTGTAACGGTGCTAGCTTTAGAGCGACAGGGTTCTAAAGTCAGCCTAAACTCGCATTTTATGATGGATTTATGGAAAAATATTGTTTGGGCTAGTCTGCAGTACCTGGAGGGTGGAGAAAACCCTTTCCCACTCCCTCTAATTTTAAGCCAGTGCCACTAGTGTCGTAGACCGCCTGCCTTGACCAGTTACTTCGTTAGGCGCCCCATCGGCAATGGGTTAAAAACTCAGATAATCAGGAAGTAAGTACATTTTTGTAAATGTGTGGCAGTGGAATTAAGGGATTTTTTATACACTTCGGATAACACAAATGAAAACTAAAGGAAAAGGTGCGTTTATATATATGTAGAAGAGACAGCTCTAGAAGGTCAGTAAAAAGAAAAAACATATTTTAAACCAAAATGAAATATATACAAATATATATATATTTGGAAATATTGACTGGTGTGAGCATTGGAGAATATTTGGAATATTTTAGACTGGACTAGTGAGCACTGATTTTGTAATATAATTTTTTTTTTTTTTTTCTAGTCATCTCTTTATAAGAACACTTTAGAGAAACTTACCATACTCTTTGACAGAATATACTATATTCGTAAAATTATTTAACACTATTTTGAATGTGTTAAAAGATCATTGTTTCAGTGAAAAATAAATGAAGTAGATCAGATTTAATACTTTGACTTCTAACTACCATTGTGCAATTATAAAAAATCAGTCTGGATGTCTCAATAGCAACTGATTTTTTTCTTTTCTTTTCTTTTCTTTTTTATAGTATTTTCTTACAGTTTAGGTTCATAGGAAAACCTCCCTAGATGACAGTGTACTTTTATACTACAAAAGGAAGCAGTGCTATTTATAGAAATAATCCAATATAATTTTTTGAGGTTGTTATCCTTGTATATTGTACTAGATACTATCCACTAGTATTTTCTGGAAAAGTGTTTTATTTAACACTAAATGCTGTCAGTATACTGATTACCTTATGAAAGCTGGAGAAAGAATCCAATGAATTTAATTGTCAGCCATATAGAGCAGTATGCATATTGTGTCCTTAGCATTGAATGTATTGTTATATTTGCAGAAGTGCCTTTATTCAGTATAATTTAATATAAATTTTCATAAGTGCACATATGAGACCATACTTATTTGTAATATGATCTGTTCCATTAGGAACGCCTGTCTGACCAAATTGAGGGGGAAAATACAAGAAAATCTAGGGAAAGTTTTGTCTTGTTTATTTTATTTATTTTTTCCCCTCTGATGATTGAAGGTCTTTATATGCAGAGACTTCTGAAGGAGGATCATGTCCATATTGCTAGATATGTGTGCCAGTCCTAAGTATGCAAAAAGTAGAAAGTCCTCTACTATATTTTGTTTACCAAATGTGGATGGGTGTCATGAACACACAAGTTTTTGGCCGGACATTGGCTGTCATAACATACAAGATGATAATTGTCATGTCATATTTGACTTTAGGAGAGAGTAAAGAGCTGTGTTTCTTTATTGTACTATGAATAATAATTCTATTTAGTGACTGATGACAATGATGGCAATTATAATTGCCATTATATTCGGCAAAATAGGTATAATTTTAATTCCCAGACATAGATGGCACCACTCTCTCCTAGCACCAGCAGGAAAGAAAGCCTTTAATGGCACCCATCCATGGTCTCTACCAAGCACTATCTTACCAAGCACTATCTTCAGAGAGTGATGAGACACAGCAAGGTGCCAACCTCCTGCTCTAAATATCTGGCAATGAAGGATGTGCAGGCAGAAAGAGAAGAGGAAGGTGACCCAGACCATGTCCAGTGCCCCTGTGCCAGTACAGTTGCCTTGAGTAGTGGCACACAGTCATTAGCACAGGCGTCCTTCCTCTTCCCCATCTCCATGTTATCTTAACTATGGATGGTTATGTTTTTCATATTTGCATATGACAGTACACAAATATGAAAAAAATAAGTTGCTTTTTGTCCTCCCGTAATACCTCAATACTTCTATCACACTCGGTATAAAGAAAATGATATGCTGATATGAACCCTATACTGTAATTTTAGTCAACTATAACGTTGATAGAGCCTGTCTTATGCCACAGTGGAACACACACAAAAAAAAGAGGAATATAAAAATGGCTCTGATTTTACAATGAATGAATGTGAAAGAGTGCGAAAGATTGTAATATGTCACGAGAAATTGCCTCGCTCTGAAATAAAACCCATCTGGGGTGAAGTGTTGGAAGCACTAGTGCCCATCCTTGAGGCTGTCCAAGCAAATCTACCCCTGTCTGCAGTGGGTAAAATCAAAAGAACAAAACAAATAGGAATATTATTTTCAAGCAGAAAATCCTGAACTGTGCCAAAGTTTGTGAATTATGCCAGTTGCCTGCAATACTTTGAATAGTGTTCAGCAAAGGGTTATTTCACATGTGGCTGCTATTAGCAATTTTACAAAGTTAGATATCAGAGATTTAGCAGGAAGCTTAATTTAGTCTTTTGGATTTATTCAACTTGAGCTGACCCAATCTTACTCCATTAAAGTTTTAGACTGACTTCAGTGTACTCTTACATGATTGATGGCAGAAATCCTATACTTGATGTGACACTTGGCCCAACTTACAATATATTTGTAAATAGATTGCTACCATTATAGGTGGTATCTGATTATAAGTAGGTAGTGTATGTAGGAAACTAGGACTTATAAATATTAATCAGTCATTTTAGTAATACTTTAAACTTTATTAGTGAGGCCTTATGTGGAACACTGGTCATTCAGGCCACACAATTGCTTTTATTCTCCAAAAAAAATGGTTTACATTAATGATGCAACTTATAACTGTATGGATGTCTGGTGATATATCCAGATAAAGATATACTTCAGGAAATTCCTGTCTTGACATAAGGTTAAGCTGAATCAATTTAATGTTGAAAAAATGCACCAATGTTGATATTTGACTAAGCTGACATTATTCTCCTTGACTTTCTTACCTTTCTTCTTTTCCTCTTTAATTTATTCATTAATATATATGTTTTTTTTAGATTTTTCCTCCTTTTTTTCTTCTAAAGAATTAAATTTCTATACTATCTATTTTCAATTTCATCTTTATGCAATATCGCTATCTGAGAAAGATGACAGGAATCATTCGTTCAAAATGTTTATAAGGAAAGGTGGTCGTTAATCTCCAGATCATATGAAATTCTCTTAATTTTAAGAGGAGATTAATTAAATGTGTATGGGAATTTTTAATCCTCAGAAGTAAGGTTACGAAATAAAAGGTCATAAAATTTGCACTTTTTTATTGATCCTTTTTTGTTGTTGTTGTGAGTCCTTCATTTACTTGTGAACAATTGAAAAGTTATAATTGCAATTTTGTGTGAGACAAATATTATTGCATTTCTCTGTTTAAATTCTCTCTCCTCTCCGTCCCTCTCTTCCCTCCCTTCTCTCCCTTCTCTCACTCTCTCTCTTTCTACCTCACTTTCTCTCTTTCTACCTCACTTTCTCTCTTTCTACCTCACTTTCTCTCTTTCTACCTCACTCTCTCTCTTTCTACCTCACTCTCTCTCTTTCTACCTCACTCTCTCTCTTTCTACCTCACTCTCTCTTTCTACCTCACTTTCTCTCTTTCTACCTCACTTTCTCTCTTTCTACCTCACTCTCTCTCTTTCTACCTCACTTTGTCTCCCTCTCACTCTTGTTCTCTCTCCCTCTCCCTCTCTCTTGCTCTCTCTCTTGCTCTCTCTCCCTCTCCCTCTCCCTCTCTCTCCCTCTCCCTCTCCCTCTCTTTCCACTTACTCTTCCTCCCTCTCTCCCCTTCCCTATATAAAATGATTTTTACAGGGAAAAAGAGAAAAAAAATGGAAACCATGTTGAAGAAACTATATACCTCTCAGTAGAAGAGTTGGCATGGAAGTACTATCAGGTCATTATTTTTAAAAAAGAAGAAAAAGAATGTCCATTGGTATATTGAGAAGATAAAAAAGGCTTCTTTGCCATTTAAACTGGCCTAGTAATAACATGAGATTAGAAAGGCATTATGGTGAGTGGACACACCGATCCATATTTAAAATTTTCTTTTCTCAAACATTTATTCTTCCCTCTATCATCAACTTTTTTCCTCCTCTTTCAATACCATAGATTAGAACAGTTGGTTCTGATCTCCGACATTGAAGCCCTGAGAGCTTATATCATCCAGAGAGAGGGCAATTTATAGGTGCCAAAATTTATCATAAATGTGGTTCATTATAAGAAGGGCATGTCTTTATGCATTACAGCATTGTTTTTATTAGAAGATAAGACATCATGCTGGCTAGCATTAAATGTACAGTATCAAAGCATTGCATGATTATATTGTACAAATGATATCTCTACCAGTAAACTTCTATTTTGCAATGTAATCATTGTTTGAAGATAAATATATGAATTATTTGTCCAGTCCCTTACAGGCTATGATTCATTAATATGATTCAATAAGAGACAAACTGCATGTAAAGGTAATGTGGTAATGACCACTTGGAAATAAACAATTGGATTTAATCTGGTTGGTTGTACTTACTGCAATGTGGTGCAATGTGGTATGATTTCAAGGACTCTCTATATTTACTGGCTGATGACTACAACGGATCAAATCATGCTAATTGCAGAAGTGATACAGCACTGTGGGATAGTTCAGCCAACAGCATCCCAAGGTTCAGTAAAGATGTGTTGTGTAGCTGCACCACCCAGAGTGCATGCTTAAATGTATATATATATATATATATATATATAGTATACACTTCCAAAGATTGGATTGTAAGACAAATGAAAATGGGCTATTGTAAAGATGTTCTAATGCTCAAGTAAAGGAAGCACATTTATTAGAATGATAAGAGGGTATTGCTTTCACAGAAGCTTCCTGAAGAAGAATCACAGACAGATTACTTAGTTATTTAAGTTGCAACACCATTACTCACCCCAGAGATGATAATGTTCTCTGAGCAACACAGACCTTGGTGTATACATATTAATTTGTATAATCAATATGCAACCCCAGATATTGCCTTGTAAAGAGTTTGTTGAATAAACTGATTGAGTTGGAGATGACTTGTTTAATGAGCAAGCTTTATTTCATTTTTACTAGCTGCAATGGAAAATAGTTGTGGTTGGAGAAATCACAATTAAATATATCCATGTGGATGACTCAGTTACTGTATTTCTGTTGCTGGAAATAAAGTGGAAAGTTGATCAATATTGTATACCAATTAAAGATTTTTGGAAGCCTGAAATATTAACATTATATTAAATAGGGTGGGGGTTGAAGCATACAAATGCTACAGATCCATGATTACTGCAACATATTATAATGAAATGCAATAGGAAATCTCCCAGGGAAAAACATTAAAATTGTCATGGGCCTTATTTAATTGATGGCTTTAAGCAGCAACAAAAAGCCAGCCTCTCTCTCTCTCTCTCTCTTTTTTTTTTTTTTTTACTCTTTCCTTCTCTCCCTCCCCTTCCATCATGCTTTAATTTTTTATTTTTTTGCTTTTTAAATTCCAACTATTTGGGGGAAAAACTTCCTTGAGATAAGTGTATATGTTTTTTTTTTTTTTTTTTTTTTTTTTAAGATATGCCAAATATAGTCTGTGAATAAGGATGAGACATGGAGGCAAAACAGACTACTAGAGGAAGCTTAGTAGGAAAAAGATTAGGAACTACTATTAAATATGTATATTTTACTATACACTAACAACTTACAAGTGATTTTGATGCTTTGCTACTATTATGCATACAGTTCTTGCTAGAACTTCCTTTTGGTGAGGTACCAACAACAATGATTGTGTTAGTTACGATACAAAGGGTACGGATTGTATCATCATATACAGCAGTTCAACATGTAAGAGTGGATAGGGAAAAGAGTAATTAGAAAGAGGGCATTACCTCACACAAACAATTTTGATGATGAAAAAATAAACATTCTATGTCCATGCCTTGTTCAGTTAACATTTGTAAACATCAATAGCTATAAAACAGTTCCTCCTTAGTAAAAGTTTACCATATCAATTTGATTCAGGGCATGGTCTGAAATTCCCTTTTTTTGGGTGAGGGGCATATTATTTATCTGTTTGGGTACTCTAAACAAACCTTTTTGTCTTGGGTAATTTTTGTACACACAGAACACAGTACATAAAAGATTCATGCTTTATTGAAAAAAAAGCTAGGTCTATTATTTATAAACCAGTTTTGGCACCCATTTAATCTGTCAGTCAGTCTTATCTTTTTATCAACTTGCATTTGTCCATTGGTTGCCAACTGATGTGATTTTTATAATTATCTTATTTTCATATGTACTTGTTTGTGTCCACTATCTATGGGGCATATGATACACAACCTTGACCAACTTGGTTTATCTAGGTGCTGGATATTAGATGATAACAGATACTATGAGTTATTCATGAGCTATACAAGTCTTTTGGTTGGTGGAGGTCTGCAGGTAAAAATTTCTTTTGTATGTATTGTTTCTTGATTTTGATTTGTTGGTGGTTACATATTGTATCTTATGACTTTTATCATTTTTATTTTTGCATTTATTAGTTAAAGCCCCAGTCTTTATTTGTAACAGATGATGTGAACAGGTATATTTGTTTTGAGTTGGAAAAATGCCATGTTAAATAGGATAGTATTGAGGGAATATTTCTTTAAAGTCTTTAATGATTAAAGAAGAAAATGAATGAAGGTGTTATTAATGGCAGAAAATGGTTTCATCTTTTTATTTTTACACAATAGTTATTCTTAGCAGCATTTCTAGTAGTTAACTGTTTATGAAGGAGTCAAGGTTTTAGGAAGATAAAATCCAAGAGGAATCCAAAACTATTGTTTGACTTTTCAATAAACCTATATTGTGTGTAAGGTGTGTTTTTCTACAATTTTACAACACTGGCATTTTTTAAATTGTGGAATAAGAAAAAGTATTCAAAAATGGAACTCTGTTGTGAAATATAGTATTGACACATAATTTCAGGTGATAACATTCTCACTCACTTATGACTCTCACACACACACTCATTCAAAAAGAATCTTTTAATATCTTGTTATTGATACTTCCATGAAGATGATTATATGAGAAATTGAAGTAAGATAAGAAGTTCCAGCTGCAGTTAATACTTCACCAAAAGGCACAGATCTTGAGGTAAGCTACTTAGTGTTTTATTTGAAAGTCTTTCATCTTGACAAGTGTAAGTGTTCATGTCTTTTGTTTGTGAAATTATTCGTATCACATAAGATGACTCAGAAATTTCCAGAATTAACCTTCTCCCCCTTGATGATAGTTACCGATATCTTTTACAGGTAAAGATAGGAGAGGAAGGAAAGGTTTAGGTGATAGAACCTGACAATACTCAAAATGGTCCGTGGCAAGCCAGAAACATGGACCGTTCCAGAAGTCGGTGCATGGCTCGAGGGACAAGGCTTTGGGCAGTATAAAGCAGCATTCACCCACCACAAGATCAGTGGGGATATTCTGCTCCTTTTATCAGAAAAAGATCTCAAGGAAGATCTAAAAATTACGGTAATTATTATGATAATTATAATTATTATATATTATTTTCATACAAGTATTACATGCCTTATACAGTCAGTCTATGTATCCCAAGTTATTGGTTATTTCATCCTGAAAAGTGCTATATGCAATAACTTTTTGGTCTTTAATGTGTGTAGATTCTTTAGGTGATGAAACATAGCAAGCATTTTATTTACCTGTTTATGGATTAAATCCATTAATGTTTGTCCTCAGATTCTTGGGGATGTCAAAAGAATACACTTAGGCATTACCAAACTGCAGCAAGAATCTAGCTCAGTAGATTCCCCCGTAGCCCCAAGAAATATTTCTGTACCGTCCAGCAACACTGGATTTCCATGTCAGCATCACAGTGCACCACAGCATAATTTACATCCATCAACAGCCAGTGTACCTAATTCAACAACATGCTCTAGAGCAAGGTAAATGATTTTGTTACTCTTTTGCTTTGTTCAACTTTAGATGTATTAAAAGTGTTTGAAGTTCAGTTAGAAAAAAATCAGTTTAGTTCCTAATTGTCACTCTTTTTTTTTTTTCTTTGATCATCTTCCTTAGCTATTGATTCATGATGCAGATTCTTTTCCTGTTTCATGATGCAGGTTCCTCCCCTGTTTCATAATGCAGATTCTTTTCCTGTTTCATGATGCAGGTTCCTCCCCTGTTTCATGATGCAGGATCCTCCCCTGTTTCATGATGCAGGTTCTTTTCCTGTTTCATGATGCAGGTTCTTTTCCTGTTTCATGATGCAGGTTCAGTTCCTCTCCTGTTTCATGATGCAGGTTCAGTTCCTCTCCTGTTTCATGAAGCAGGTTCCTCTCCTGTTTCATAGTTTGTCCTCCTCTGTTTCATGATACAGGTTCGCCTCCCAAACCAGTGGTGCTTTTCACAATATGTCTAGCCTATTTCATTTAGGTTTAATCCGTTTATATTATTGATTCATATTTGTTGTTATACTGACAGTGTGTGTGTATATTAATGACCTTGTCCTAATTTTTTACTGACCTTCAATCCATTGCCTTGACATGGATCAGAATCTATTACGTTGGGATGATTAATTTTTTTCTTTCTTAAACTATCCTTGGGTGTTCTGAACTTTAGTCCTGTACCAGTTGGGTAAGGAGAATTTTGAGATTTTTAATTACTGATGGATATATTTTTGAGGAAGACTATTTGCTTTACATATACTCTTATTACTTAGCTACTCTAGTGCTAATGCTTTTATTACTATTTGCTAACATTAAAAATTAAACAGTACAGTTTGTGCTGATTTTCATTAAGGTGATCGCCCCCCCCAGAAAATGGGGAGGTGGGCGGGGATTGGTGAAATCATGTTAAAATCTTCCCTGTACTATTGTTCACTTGTGTGAAAAATGAACATTATATGGCAACATTTAC
>NW_028234433.1:16283574-16291074 GCF_977035675.1 Penaeus japonicus
AACAATCATATATTTGTAATTATGAAAAAGAAAAAGGGACAGAAAAGGTTTCCATAACTGGTGTGGTATGTTGTAAGCATGTTTATTTGAATCTGAATTCTTCATTATATGATTAGGTGGATACATCATAGGAACATATACATTCCTTTGGCGTTACTGGTTCTTTTGTCCGGTACGCTGGATCATAAAATATCTGGTATTAGCATCGCTTTCAAAAGGTTTCCTTTTGAAAGCTGTCATTAGGTAGACGAGTCTTTCTGTATAAATATTAGCATTTGACAGTGAGTTAGCTATTCTAAAACTGTTGACCATCAGAAAGTGCTCTCACTCTTGAATTTTGGTTATATTGGTTGTGTCAAATTCCAGAATCCTGGTCCGAAGCACCTTCTTGCCCAGCAGCTCAACACAACAATAACAGAATTGTTCGGTTTAGCATCAGTCTGAAATAAGAATGGTGGTCGTAAAATAAACTTCACCTCGGGAAGCTGAAATTTTAAGTCCTCAACCTGTAGAGCCAGGTCTGATGAATCAAATGAGAAGTTCATTACTTCTAACACCCTACTATTGCTCTCTCCTGTAGCCCAGTATGTGATTGATTATTGAATGGGCGCTCCCATGCTAATCCCCATTGTAGTGAAGACCAGATGCACAGTCACTTAACATTCCTCTTGATTTTGTTATACTCTAATGGCTCTATATATATGGTGTTCAAATGCAGCTGCTATCTTTGGAATGCTGTGTTCTGTGTTGTGCCTAGCATTTGATATTGTCAATGGTGTTTTGATTGTTTTTTTTTTTTCTATATTTACTAATTTGTTATTATTAGTACTATTCCTTTTTCATTAAGTGTTCATATTTGAGAATTAATCACAAATGACTTTGGACTTTTGCTTTAATTTTAGAATGTTTTGTCTGTTTTAATAGGCTGAGGCTTTTGATGTTGAAATTTAGGTATTTGGCTTCAGAAAATGCACATGATAAAAAAAAAATTGTGTTAAAACTTTTCTTGGATATTCTTAGCTGATATTAGCATTTTTTGATTGACTATAAATAGTGTGATTAGCATGGAATAGGTAACTTTTTGGTTATAAGAAAAAGTGGTGTTGATTGTCTGCAAGAGAAATTCCATATAAATTATTGGATGATGTTTAGTTCCAACAGTGTCCAGTTATTCTGGTTTTGCTCTTCAGTAGCAGGAGTCATCTCCCAATTATAGTTAATGTGGCTTATAATTTTTTTTAGTGACCAGTTGTGTCTGTAGTGAAGCAGAATACAATAAAATATTCATAACTCATAATTTATATTACAAAAAAAAAATATTGGAAAACGAAAGATGGAACAAATACAAACAGTCTTGTTAAAAAAGAGCACATGTATCCCAAACAGGATCCCAGTGACCTTGCAACCCAGCTGCAACAAGCATGGATCATATGGCAAGGAGGAGGACTCAGCATCAAGGGTGTGCGCACGTGTGGAGACTACATGTTCAGCGGACACACCACAGCTCTCACTTTGCTCAATTTTTTCATAACAGAATGTGAGTCGTTTTGGATAAGTGGTTATAATGATACTTATAGGTTGTTTCTGAACCCCTCTGCCCTGGGGAACCCTTTGAAGGTTTGTAACCTGTATTTGGCTGTTGTAACCAAAGTGAATTTCTGAAAATTATATACGTCTTTACATGTAAAAACATTTTTAAGATAGGTACCAAATTTTAAATAGTTTGTAACTCCTACATTTGTGTTGCAACCAAAGTGAATTTCTGAAAATTGCATACGTTTTTACATGTATAAACATTATTACAAGATGTACCAAATTTTAATAGTTCACATAATGCACATATGATGTGGATAATAATTTTTTTGTTGTGAGAAGTAGGAGAATAATAATCCATAATGAGGGTGTTTATTGGTACAACAGGACAAAACATACATATAATTTACCTATAAACATTAATAAACGTCACCTGGCAGAGGGGTCAGAAATGCTGTTTATTTGTGAGGATTTTTCAATTATTTAATTTTATTTCGTACCTTATGAGCAATATTTTTTTTTATGTGGCATTACAGAAATAGCTTACCATAATATATCACTTCTTAAATAAATAGAAAAAATCCTCACAAATGCAATGCTTTTAGTTTTACCAGAGCTTATTTTTGTATTATTTTTTCTTTCTGGCAGACTGTCATCCTTGGATTTTGTTTCACTTTGTACATTTATTCATTTATTGTTTTACAGACACTCCCAGAAGAATGTATTATCTACATATTACCTCATGGGTCCTCAACACCTTTGGAATATTCTTCATCCTGGCGGCACACGAGCACTACTCCATCGACGTCTTCATTGCCTTTTACATCACCTCGCGCATGTTCCTCTACTACCACTCCTTGGCTAACAACAGAGCCCTGCATCAAAGGGACTCCTTCAGAACAAAGATTTGGTTCCCTATGTTCAGCTACTTTGAGGCTCAGATCGACGGGATTGTCCCCAACGAGTATTCGAACCCGCTCTCCAAGTCAAACATTCAACACTTTTGGAAGGCGGTCATCATTACGCTGTATCAGAATTTGTTCAGCAATGGCATAAAAGAGAAAGATAATTGAGCAAGAGAGACTTAAAATGGCTCCTCAAAGCTTTGTGGTAAGGATCAATTAGAATTATTTCAAGGTTGTGATAATGCTCAAATTTTTTATATAAGATACAGTTTTATTCCAGAGCATAAATACTTCATAATTCCTAGTTTGGCATTAACATTATTAGTAGATACTGAAAATAGTTTTATAATACATAAATGCTTTTTCATATATATATATAATATATATATATATATATACATATATATATATATATATATATATATATATATATATATATATATATATATATATGTATATATATATTATATGTATATATGTGTGAATATATGTATATATATATGTGTATATATATATAATATATGATATATGTATATATGATATATATAATATATGATATATATAATATATGATATATAATATATAATATTTATATATATTTATATATTTATATATTTATTATATATATATATATATATTATATATATATATATAATATATATATATATATATATATATATATATATATATATGTATATATATATATGTATATATATATATGTATATATATATATATGTATATATATATATATAATATATATATATATGTATATATAATATATGTATATATATATGTATATGTATATATGTGTGAATATATGTATATATATGTATATATGTATATATATATATATATATATATATATATATTATATATATATATATATATGTATATATATATATATATATATGTATATATAATGTATATATATAGATATATGTATATATATGTATATGTATATATGTTTGTATATGAATATATGTATATGTATATATGTATGTATATATATGTATGTATGTATATGTATACACATAAACACACATACATACATACATATATATATATATATATATATATATATATATATATATATATATATATATATATATATATATATTAGTAGACTGGTTTTAATCAAGTCTTGTATAACTGAATCTATATGCATTATGGTAATATGATGGTCAAAGTTTTGTTTTATTATTTTACAATTTTGTACTAGAAATGGGAACACACAGATTATTGGTTGAAAGGCTCTTGAACTTTAGGAACTAAAATCTTAACTCAATTAACACTAACTGACACCCCAGGCACACAAGAGAGCTATACATGACTAAGTGAGTCTGACACTTTCGAGTCAAAACCTGCCCCTGAAATATGAAAGCATTTTCAGATGGGAATTGGTAAGTGAAGGAGTTAAACCAATGCCTAACAATCTAACTGGCAGTCAGGACGGGCGGTCTACAACGCCGCTATCACCTGCTAGAAATTAGAGGGACGTGGAAAATGTTTTCTCCACCCTCCGGGCAGTGCAGATTTGCCTAATGAATATTTTCCCATAAATACATAAAAAAACAAGGGTTTAGGCAGACTTTGAATAGCTTTAGCTCTGAATCTAGCACCATTACAGTCATGATACTTCACAACCATTAACCTAATGACGACGGGGTGTCACACCCATGTGACACGGCAGTGTAGGGGGTTGCCAGTTCTTGCCAGGTCCATCGGCAACGGGTTAATAGTTCCTGATGTCGTGTAATGTGCGCATTGACACCTGTCTTTTAGGCTTAACCCTCTCTGGACGGGCGGTACACTACTGTACCGTTCATTCAAAAGCCCGGTGGCTGGGTGGCACCATATGGTGCCAGCTATTTAATTGATTTAGGCCTAAGCGTTCGAAAGCCCCGGCATTGTGACATGCAAGGCTGGAATGCCCCCGTCGTGAATGGGTTAAGTGGAACCATCATGTATGTCACGATACGAGTCTGCAATGGTTCAAGATCGTGACAGACTGTTTGGCATATAGTAAATCTGTCATATGGTCTCTTAACCCATTGGTCGCAGTTTTAATAAAATATGTATACAGTTGGATGGCGGGTTTACATTGTCTGGCATGGTGCCATCCGCAGTCAATGGGTTAATAAAGAAACGGATAAGAGATGAAGTTGCATGAGCCAAGCAACCTACTAAGAATAATTGAATGTTCTTTCACAGTGGAGGTATTTTTGCACATATTGTTTATTATTTTATTTTTTATTGGCTCTTGTTATTATATTTTTCTTGCCATTTTTTACTGCCAAAGCAAAAAATTGCAGGTTATGTGGATTGTGCTGCAGAAAAGTTATTATATTTGTATATCCATCTGATAGTAAGATGGAGGTATCTGCTTCTACCTTTGGGGATCATAGCATTGACTGCAACATACCCAGCATTTCTACATGCATAAAGGTTACACCAAAGAAAATCTTTTGCCCTCTCTCTCTCTCTCTCACTCTCACATTACACATTCTCACTCTCACATTCTGTATGTTCATAGGGGTATGGTTTTGTATTAATGGAAACTGATTGGCCTTCAGAATGTGAGGACAGTGTATTCACAGACATATTAGTTAATACAACTGGCTTTATTTGAGGGTAAAGCATTACATTATTCTTGGTTGTAAATTATATATTCTTGGACTTGGCAAAGTAGTTAGACTGTGATTATCATGAAATATGCTTTTAGAAAGTGCAGTTATGAATATTAGGATTACAAAATTGTTTTTCCTATAAAAACTGATATTAATACCATTAGTTGTATTCCAGGAGTGTAAATTTTCAGTAAATTTTCAGACCACAATGCTTAGTTTAGAGAGTTCCACAGTTGCTACACATTTATGAATAAATGATTAACATGCATGATGCTGTATAATAATTTCCGAGGTTTATGGCTTTACCTGCTTCTTATAAAGTACCATCACCTTCTAGTCTCCCTAATGTTATTTCTTTAATAGATAAGGTTATGTGCATAAGTGAAATTCAACTTTGCTTTCTAATATTAAATTTAGAGTTCTAATAGATCATTTATAACTAATTAAACACAGGAAAAGGATATATCTTCACCAAACTGATATATATTGAGGTTATTGTCAAAGTTTACTGAGGTTTTAGGTTGACCAACCACACTTTGTTTCTGATATTTGTTTTCTAAAAGAAATATAAATGCAGTAATAGTTTTTTATACTTCATATAACAAGAATTGGAAGTTCTCATCTTGCAGTGAAGACCTATTCAAGGCTGCTCAGTGCTCAGAAATTTTGTACTGCCGTTATTGGAAGAGAATTATACAAGAATTATACTTTTTTCTCGTATTCCACAACTTTTAACCCATTCACGCCGGGGTCGTTCCGGCTTTGCACGGTCGCAATACCAGGGTTCTCGAGCGCATAAGCCTAATGCCTTGAGATTCTCGGACGAACAAGCCACAAGCCTGGGCTGCCCGCTTGCTCTACCCAAGCGCGCGGCTTCCCCTCATAGCTCGTCCTGGGCGTCTGACGTGAAAACCACAATACGTGCTATCACGTCAACCGGCTCCAATGGGTTAACAATGCTGCTCCATCAATATTCAGTAAATTTATAAATCAGGTTTGCAACTTTTGCTAGATGGTGATCAGTTAATTGCATGAAGAAACTCAGTGAGCAAATAAGGCATTTCATGAGTTAGGTAAGAATTTTGGACCGTAGAACTGGTCTAAAGGAGCCATCTGTTGTGTGCAGGTTAAAAAGAGACCAATGCTTTCTAGCATCATAAACTAACACTGTTTATCTCCTCTTATAAGGTGAAACTTTGGCATTTGATATTAAAAAGTATTAGTTATTAGGTGTAGAACAAGGGTCCTTTAAAACTAAAGAAAACCAAAAAGGGAAAAGAAAATTAACAGGTTCTCTTTAACCCGTTAATGATGGGTGACGTGTTTATTTGTCATACATGATGCAGGAGCTCTTGCCTGACGATGGGCGTCATGTCGTTCAGGGATTTTGGATCACTGTTATTTTATTGTGCTATGAGTAATGAGTGAGTCATGTTGACAATTGCAGTCATAATTATTATAATTGCCGTAATATTAAGCAAAATGGGTTTCAACTAGCATCCAAAACCTAGATGGCACCACTTTCTTCTAGCACCATCAGGAGAGAGAGCCTTGAATGGCACATAGCAAGTTGCAGACCTCTTGCTCTAAAGTACTGCAGAAGAAAGATGTGCAGGCAGAACGAGAGGAGGAAGGTGACTCACACCATGCCCAATGCCTACAATGCGCCCCTGTGCCATTAGGGATGCCTTTTATTGTGGCACTCACAGCCGTATTCTAAGTCCCTAAGCGCGCCGTGTACATGACATGAACATGCTGCGTTTGGTATTCTAGAAGCGCGGGTTCATATCAAAAGCGTGGCAAAAGCGTGGAAAGTATTGGAACAATCGTGGACACTCTTTGACAAGGGGATAGGCTTGTCACGATAGTTACACGGGTGAAAAAAAATTATATTTTTACTGTACTTTTTCTTACCAATATTTCATATGAGCATACTACGTTTGGAAAGTTTTATCTCTATTGGATATATTAGACATCATTGTCCTAGACTTGGATTACAAACCCTTTTAGGAAAACATGGATTCTCTGCTGATTTTGAGTTTATTTACCTTTTGGCGGACTTTTCGAAGGAGAGTGAAGTTGAAAGAATGGTAAAAATAGTCAGGAACGTAAAGTTAAAGTATATAATTATATGAAATATGTATACATTAAATCTATATGTATGATATATTAAAGTTACGCAGATATGTACAGTATATACAGAGACAAAATAAGGAAGATCTATCCATAAATACACGATCCCTCTCATCCCGTTTGTTTTGATCGAGCATAGAGTGATTTACCAACGACGCGTTCCTGAAATGGTTGTCAATTCTTTAACTAGGAACAAGTACAATGACTGATTCATGCCAAAATTGTACTATCTTTTGTTAGTGCTACTTATGATTGTAGTTTCTCTTATGAATTTGTCGTTTGGACAGTGCCATTCATCTGA
>NW_028234433.1:16296074-16298574 GCF_977035675.1 Penaeus japonicus
CAATCACTGTTTACATTATATACAAGTTTAATGTCCATTGCATTTAAAGCTTTAAAGGATTTCTGGTATTGATTATATGTTGTGCATTGAATGAAATAATGCTGTGATAACACATGGCTTAAACAGGAGTGACTAGTTTGTCCACTGACCTTCATATCCTACCTCACTGATCTGTTTGTAGTCCTATGCTCCTCTCAAGGATATTAGCCTGTTCTAAAGTCCTGAAGTGACTCTCATTAGTATAAGCCTGTATT
The DNA here is from genome assembly GCF_977035675.1 of Penaeus japonicus. Classification (NCBI taxonomy): domain Eukaryota; kingdom Metazoa; phylum Arthropoda; class Malacostraca; order Decapoda; family Penaeidae; genus Penaeus; species Penaeus japonicus. The sequence goes on from NW_028234433.1 coordinate 16,296,329, forward strand.
TGTATACTGTAGTGCTAGTCCTCACTCAAGAATCAGTGACTTTGGTTGTACTCGGTATATTTTCCATGTTGATAGCAAAGGAATCATCTGTACATGCATTCAGAAAATCCATCCAGACGGACTCACATTTTATTTTTTATACTTCCCTTGCAATTGTTGACATTAGCATTGTGATCACTGTAGGCACAACATCATAACTATATTGTTATCCATCCATACATGATCATATGAAATTCTCCAATTATCTCAAATTCTTTGTCTTGTGATTCCGAACTCCCTCCACTAAACTTTTTTTTATAGCTTTGTTTATGACTTTTATATATATATATGTATATATATATATATATATATATAATGTATATATATGTATATACATATATATATAATGTATATATATGTATATACATATATATATAATGTATATATATGTATATACGTATATATATAATGTATATATATGTATATACGTATATATATAATGTATATATATATGTATATACATACATATATAATATAATATAATATATATATGTATATATGCATATATGTATATATATATATATATATATTATATATATATATATATATATATATATATATATTATATATATATATATATCCTTTTTTCAACCATTTCTTGTGCCAGTATATAAATAATGTTACTAAAGTACATTACACTGGCTTTTTACCCCAGTTTAATATGCATTTGTATTTATATTGTTTATAGACCAAAAACAATCACGTTATGAAGACTAATCATGTAATATCAATTAAACAGTGTGTTACTTTGGAGGTAAATATAATATAAACATATTTATATAGTGTGTATGTGTGAGCGTGTGTGCATCTATATGCACTGAGAGGTGTGCAGGGGGTGTCCCAATATCCGGAAATTTCTTCACTTATTTGTCAAAACACTAGATTATCAATCAATGAACAAATTAAAGGTCTGAGTCCCTCAAAAGATTTTGGAGCACCTTCGTTGACAATGTAAAGACCTGTATTTGTACTATATATGATCATATATACATCTAGATCAATACTGGTACGTCTACCTATTTATAACACGCGCACGCACACACCACACACCACACCACACCCCACACACACACACCACACCACACCACACCACACCACACCACACCACACCCCACACACCCCACACACACACACACCACACCACACCCCACACACACACACCACACCACACCCCACACACACACCACACACCACACCACACACACACCACACCACACACACACCACACACACACACCACACACACACACACACACACACACACACACACACACACACACACACACCACACCACACACCACACACACACCACACACACACACACCACACACACACACACACACACCACACACACACCACACACACACACCACACATACACACCACACCACACACACACACACACCACACCCCACCCACCCCACACCACACACCCCACACCCCACACACACACCACACCCCACACACACCACCCCCCACACACACCCCACCCCACACACACACCACACCACACACACCCCACACACACACCACACACACACCACACACACACACACACACACACACACACACACACACACCACACACACACACCACACCACTCCACACATACCACACTACGCACACACCACACCACACCACACACACCACACCACACACACACACCACGAACACACACACACACACACACACACACACACACACACACACACACACACACACACACACACACCACACCACACCACACCACACCACACACACACCACACCACACACACACCACTACACACACACCACACCACACCACACCACACCACACATACCACACCACACCACACACTATACCACACACACCACACCACACACGCCACACATTTATTTGTTTATGAGAAATATGAAGGTGTTGGGAATAGTAATCTTTGTAAGATGCATTTAATAGGAAAAGTTTTATTGTGTCATTCCATGCTTTTGCTTTGTAAACATTAGTCGGACTTCTGTCATACATTTAGAAATTACAGATGCCAATTAAAGTACAATATTATGCTACTTGTGTTCTTCATTATTCTTTTGCGGTTTCTGATGGCTCTTGGTGCCGTAAGTATGAAGCTGAAAAATCAAAAGTATTAATGAGTCTGAAAATACAAGCTACACAAAACCTCGCGAGTGTAGGATGCAATAATTATGATTCTTGATGTGTTTAAGGAAAGGCA
>NW_028234433.1:16303574-16311074 GCF_977035675.1 Penaeus japonicus
TTCGCCGTATGACCAGCAATTGTCATAAGAGGCAAATCGAAGTTGGTTCTAACATCTACGGCCGTGCCTTCATTTTCACGGCTGTGGTCTCGTTGGTCATATTTCTAATAAGTGCCCTTATTCCCCTAAGGGGCTCGGACAAGGCAGATAGGCAATGTGATTTATTTACACCTTTCAGTGAAGAACGAGGATGTGTGTTGCTCCACAAGAAATCCATCTGGGTATGGTTATGTTCGTTAGTTATGGATTTTGTGAATCCACTGGCGTCTTTTACCCAAGTGCCGTCGAGGAATGATTAGCAGAGTGTTCAGAATATTTTTTTTGTGTTTATTCAGCGTACTTATTTCAGCTCCTGGTAGGTTATGTCTGTATTTCACATTTTTGTTTCATCGCGATATTGCTTTTTCTTCGTATATCTGAGCCTTTTCCTGTTCCTTATTTGTTTGACTCTCTCATATTCTTAAGTGGGGTTTTGGATGGTGAATGCATGTGTGGCATTGAGGAACATTCCAGCATTTCAATCTCTGGGTTTGTTTGTTCTCTTGGCTGTTCATCCCCAGCCCTCGCTACTAGTTGGCCTGCTGGTGGTGTTTTAAGGGTCTTCTAAAGAAAACGAGCGTGGGTCGGAAGGAGAATCCACACTCAGTTGTCCTCATGCCTCGTTCCTGTCTGTTGTTTACATTGTTAGTGTGTCTACCTTCTATTCACTTAGTGTCCTGCTAGCTCATTTGGTGTTCTTTCCTTTGATCTGAGCAAAGGTTGACTTTGGGAAGCTCCAGAAGTTGGAGAACACTTGCATTGCTTCTACCGTGCCCTATACCTCACACTTGGGTATGTTTGACTCAGGGTCGTGGGGGTGTTGTATTCAATGCACAGCGATCTCCGCTCCTCGGAAGAGTGGATAGTATATGCCACATATTCTTTGGGGTGTCACAGTAAGGGTGAGGCACTCCTAAAGGTCCATTGATGTGCTCCTTGCACAGGGCACTCTCTCAAGCTAACTGGTGGGGTTGCCTGAGAGAGTCACGCCTCTCAAAATAAACTAAAGTTGTAGCTCGTCTACAGGACTCAGCCAAGGCCGAGGTGACACACCTCATATCCCTAGGAAACCTGGTGCTTCCCAGTAACAAGGTTGCTTAGCCCACAGTCCATGGGAGGTAATAAATATTTTCCTCGTAAATCGTAACTACTTCCAGCCACCTTTACCCCCTCAGAGATTCTTGCGAATTTATTTTTAAATAACTTTTTTTTCCTTATCTACTATGTAAGTCGATCATTTAGGAGTACATTCTTAACAGCGTAAAACACGTCCAAGATTGGACAAGTTGGCTCACTCCTTTCCCTGCCCCATGGAGGTACCTTGCAGATATTAGCCGTCATTTCCATCAGCTGTAAGTTGGTTATAGACGGGAGAATGGTGTCAATTGCTACACTTCCTTGGGCACCATTGCCAAATGCTTGGCTCTGCCCCATTCCCGGGAATCAGTATATGTTCACAGTGAGTTATTTAACTCATTGATTTATTCCACTCCAGTATGCATCATTTTATTATTTTATTGCATTTGCTATATAAGTTTTCTGTATATTCCAAATATCAGTATAACCACGAATATTTATGAAAAGGAGCAAAACAGGTTCAGTTACCTAGTAACTAAAGAAATTTCGCAGTGGCTTGATGGGTTTCATTTTTGAAAAATTTACTTTCATTGACTCTGAACAAATTACGTGTAAATTCCTTTCATATGCACTGTAGAGATAAATATCATATGATATTTCAAATAAAGTAGCTTGTTCTTATGTGTAGATCCAGACACAATCATTGGCAGTAACACAAACACAATACAGCTCTGCTTCTCCTTTATGATGAGTAACTCATAACAGACTTAAAAACTATAATATGCCGAATGCAAAAGGATAAGTGGTTGCTTATGCCACCAAGTTATTGCTATTGCATGTCATTGCCCTACCTTCCTTGTGTATGGGTTTCTATGTAACTCGGTCTAAATGTCTAAACCCCGCCCCACGATTTCTGTCGTAAAAGAGGCGTCAAGACAGCAGAACGTTTAAGAGGAGGCCACTCCTCTTAATTAAACGTGTGTGGCGGACGGTAGCAACTCTTGCAAGTAAAATAAACGGAGCGGCGGCGTTGGGCTGCAGTAAGGGAAGAACATTCATTGTTTCGGCCTGTTGCACGGGAATGTTATAAAAAGTTCCACCCTGGGCACCACAACGATTATCAATTTATCTTCCACGAAGAATCTCAGATAACTGTCGTAGACACCTCTCAGCTCCTCTGTCAGGTGGTGATCCAAAGGGACATGTTCTAATGGCAAGCAAGCATCATAAGGGTGGCTTGGGGCTGCTGTAGCTATCTGTCATCCTGTCCGTTTGTTTAACTCTGTATGTCTCCTGGTTTTCTTGGTGACCGAGAAGATTGGCAGTCATTCAAGCAGTAAAGTGAACGGGGTTAACGGTAGAGATGATGATAAAGGAGAGGCATGCCACTGCCTTGGCAGCCGTTGACACCGTTGTGACCCCTTGTATCATCCCCACGAGGTCCCAACAGGAGATTCAGGCCCGCGTTCTTCACCAATGTTACTGTTGTAGCTTCTCTTCTGGCTGGCACAACAACCGGAGGTGAGATGTTCTATGCTACAGGGATGTCAACACCATTGGCGGTTTGGTGAGTAACATGGTGCCAAATCTTGCCTGATGAAATGGTCCATTGTGGGACCGTTTCGTGTGCCTTTTCGGGTGTCGTGTGTAGGTAGGAGTAGACGCAGGTGTCCAGCGAACCAGTACTTTCTAGAGAAGATTGTCACTGCAGAACTTCAGGACGAGAGCGGTCTCCTGATGTGTGGCATAGGGCCAGTGAAATATCCAGAAATGTGGGCAAGCCGTTCAACAGGTGGTGAGGCTGGGGCTACTGCAGTGTCGCTCCTTAAAAGGTGATGCTAAATGGTGGCAGGACAGCCTTCACTCTTACAATTGTGTCCCAGCCGGTCTGTCACCTTTTCCTCAGGGGAGCCAACCGTCGTTTCCAGCCAGCTGTTTTTTTTTTTTTTTTTTTTTTTTTTTTTTTTTTTTTTTTTTTTTTTTTCAGGTGGACCTCAATTTCACTGATGCCGAGGGGAAAGTTCCAGGGCCGGCATTCACAAAAGGTCACGATATTTGTCTGACAGAAAAAAAAGTATTTAACACTACAACTTTATTTTCATCTCGCAAAAATGTCTTTATCTCCCGATATCTGTCTAAGGTCAGTATCGGTCTTGATGCCGATCAAAATAGCTACCATCAAAATAGTTGATTTATAATACCAGTATTTGCATTTGCCGGTATTGCAGCTGCTACTACCTAAATAATCTGTAGGAAATCTCTCATGAAGCGAGGTTTATGGGTGATCTTTATCAAGTTAGTTGAAACCTTAAAATGATCGTGTGATCCAGAAAAAAGAGGGTGAAAAACGCTAGGTCAAGGTCACTGATTCTTGCCACGACACGAACGGCCACTAAGATGTCCCGTCCCGCCAGATACTAGCTCTTCACGCATCATCACTATCAACTTTTAACCGTAAAAAAGAGATTGCGAGGAACGCGGAGTTTCCCTAGGAGACAGTAGGTTAGCTGATCTAGTTTCTACAGAGACCGCAACAATACAATTAGTAAATGTAGTGATGACTTTAGATCAGTTTACCCATTCTAGTTTCCCACTTCATGTAGATAAGGTCAAAAGTGCCAAACAACGTAATTTACTTGTATAATAACTTCAGAAAACATTTAGTAACATAGCGTCAGCGTCAAAAAAACTTATGGGTCACGAAAAGCAGTGAGACTTGTGCCTCGGGATGACTATTGTAATTTCTAATTGTAATTGTAGATTTTTTTATACTTTTAGAAAGGTCTGTTACTAATTTGCATATTTTTTTTTTCTATCGACAAATTTCTTTAGATTTAAATTTACCCCCTTTAGCCCTTAAATTCACTCCTTGGTGTGGGTCTGTACATAATAGGAAAACTGGTATGATCTGCATTTGAACTTTAATCGTTTTTCAGGAACAGACCCTTTTCCGCACAGCTCTCTCGATGGAGATGAGGTGCTGTCAGTTGGATCCTTCGGTGCAGCAGGGAGACGGCAAGGGTCAAGGGTGACCCATGGAAATGTCGCACCATTTTCACAAACTCAAAAAAGGCGTCATACTATTTTATAACAATTTTTGTTTATAATAAAATTATTACTAACTCAGTATTTGATTTTTTTACTATCTTATGCTATAAATGATAACAAATAACTTTATTCCGACGTATAAAATGCACCACTGTTTTTAAAGACATTTTAAAATAACATATTTAATATATTCTGTTATGCATCAGGGTAAATTTATGTGTCATTTTGTCATTGTACTTCACAATTAGATGAAAATATATTGTAAAAAACTATTCTAGTCTTGCTAATGCATCATTAAAAGCAAAAATCCGTATATTCTTGAATACTATTTATAGGAAAATCATCCTCTTAAGCAGAGATTCCAGTAAATAATCTGGTTTACTGTATAAAGAAAAATATATATGAATTACTTTCCTGTGAAAGGAATAAATGTTTTTTCCAGTAATTTTTTCCGTAATTCCGCTAATGGACATCTTACCGATCAATTCATATGAGAAACTCTAACCAGAACGATAGCGATATGTTACGTTCATATCATAAACGGAAAAAGATCACAAAATAAATATGCCTGTTACTAACATCGTCTTGTGAAGCTGTACTTGGAAACTCAATGAAAATGTTAACTGATATTTGATATTTTCTTTGTCATGAGGGACATTTTATATTTATAGTATAATTATTGAGATAATAATGCAAAATATTCCAAGGTAAGGAAGTAGGCTGAAAAAATAAGTCACATACATAGCTGGCAATGTACGTCTTCGGTAACTCTAAGTCTGATATAATTTCGAGTAATTGTGTTGTATTATTGTATCAATAATATTCCGAGTAATATACACTTGAGTTTTTGCATTCGATCGACTAAAGGTGAAGTTTTATAATCAGTTGACGAAAGCTTAAATTCTTCTACAAATCGACCCGCAGCTAACCGCCTTTAAGCCTTCGATGTCTGGCGTCGACTTCAGCATCGATGATTCGGTGCCAGAAAAAAATGAAAAAACATGAAAAGCAAAGTATTCATGAAGAATTCCTATTGTATTTTGAATTTTATTTTTTTTATTTTTTATCATTATTTTTTTTTTTTTTGCATGTTGCTTGTAAGATGGTTTGCGCAAAAAAATACCGTCAAATTGTGATGAAAATGTATGTGCGTTTTGTTTGTGTGTTTAAGATACCAATCTGTGTAGAATCACTAGTTGTAGAATTACTAGATCTGTTTAAGAGTGTCCGCATACCAAGAAGTTTGTGTCCTCAGTTAACTTTTAAATATATTAAGTAAGTAATGTATAAACTATTTTATATGTCCTCACTAATAATCGCTGTGGCTGTAATACACACTATTACCCTTTCTTGGTGCATGCTCCATTTTCCCGCGCGTTTCAGGTTAACGATCAACGTGTTCGCTTTGTGTTCGATCTCTGTAAGTCTGGTCACGTCTCCATATTACAAAATTCCCACTTCAGCTCGAGGCCTAACGTATTTATTGTTAAACTGTAGCACATTCGCATTAATCTGTATATCATTAGTATCAATGAGAAAAAATGTAGTAGTTATACATTGAACACAAAGCCGATAACACGAGTTCAGAGGTTAGTGCCGTATGTTCAATCTTTCTTCACTGATAGTTTGATGTTAATTAGTCTAAAAAGCAGATAATACCCACATGTTTAGATTTTTACCAGAAGTGAAAGTAATATTTAATAATTCTAGAGATCCCAATACCGATAAGAACATTCATGCTATGTCTTGATATCATAAAGATTGCAGTGAACGCATTTGGTTCTAACAGAAAAAAATATATTATGATGAAAATACAACGATAAACTTAACGTTACCGGGGAGATTACAGTGATCATAATAATAAAATGCTGATAACTCTAAATGCTTCATTTGATAAACGGTGAATGTGTGAAGTTTTTGCCTGCTTTGCTTATTTTTATCAACGATTTCTCTTCTGTGGGTTTGATTGAAAACAGTATGTTAAGAATGATGTTAGCAAAACGTAGGATAGGTAGAATTACATATAATATCTGTTCATTATTATGACTCTTAATGCTATAAGAGAGAGAGAGAATGATTTTTTTTTCATCAATTTATTACGCTCATAGAGCGACAGGCCTAATACATTCATTAGTACATTATCATATACATAGTATTCGTGTCACGCATGTCACGTCGGTATGTGCAGTGAGGCTGTACATGAAGGTAGAGAGAATGAGAAACAAAGAGAGAGAGAAAGAGTTTAATGAATAGAGAGGGAGCGAGAGGTAACAAGGGAGATAGAGAGAGGGAGTGAAACAGAGACAGACAGAGACAGAGAAAGTGAAACAGCGAGAGAGGGAGAGAGATAACCGCAGGCAATAAACATTCAGTTTTACTATATACCTTCATGTAACGGCGAAAACCACGCCGCTGATGGCAGCATTTGAATAAATCTTATTAGGATAAATTGGCTTTTTAAATTTAACCGTCACGCCAGCCTCCGTCACGCAGGAAGCCAGCGACGAAAGAACAAGTGAAGAGTGAAAGGCGCAAGGGTCTGGACGCGGGGCCGAGAAGGGGAAAAGAGATGCCTAACAGACAAGATTATACGTAATGGCATAAATTGGGAACATCCGGCCGGAGTTGGCTCTGCTATTATAGACCGAGATGTGTTTATGTGATAGGGAATATCTCGATAATCGTCTTTTGCGCTGATGCAACCGCAAGTTAGGGTCGTCAGCGGTGAGCCTATGGAGAGGCCGAGAGAGAAAGTCAATTAGAACACTTAATTATAGCGTAATTTCATCTAATTACATCTAACTAGGATTTCTTTTCCTATACATGGTGTGTCAGGTTCCGTCGTCGTTGCACACCCAACAAAGGAAATGTGATTGTTTCTTCAGGTGATCGATTATTGCCTTTGGGATTGTTGCAACTTCCCCTTCGTGACACGCCGACGCCTCGAGCCGCACGGAGTCTGAGTCACAACTGGAGGCGGTTGGTGGAGCCTACACGCCAGCCCTTGCTTGTTCATTTCGTCCAATATGTACATATATACATATATATATATATATATATATATATATATATATATATACATATATATATATATATATATATATATATATACATATATATGTATATATATGTAAATATACTAATATAATATATATACTACAGATGTGTATATATATATGTATATATATATATATATAATATATAAATATATATATATAATATATATATATATATATATATATATATGTGTGTGTGTGTGTGTGTGTGTGTGTGTGTGTGTGTTGTGTGTGTGTGCATATATATATATATATATATATATATATATATATATATATA
>NW_028234433.1:16321074-16326074 GCF_977035675.1 Penaeus japonicus
ATGTACACACACAAACACACACACACACACACACACACACACACATATATATATATATATATATATATATATATATATATATATATATATATATACATATACATATATACACATAAACATACATAAACATTTTTACTTTTGACATTGTGGTACTTCTATGTATACATTAGCATTGCACAGATACAGATCTATAGAGCTGAAAATCTTACTTAGACACAGTATAATCAGTGATTTTATGATAGATCTTCAAGATTTAGCTTGTATAAAGATATCTATAATTTTAGAAGTGGCTTAAGCTCATCCCCTGGAAAACATTTAGCGTCATAATCTTAATTTTCCTTCATCTTTAATTCCTCGCTATTTCTCTCTTATTTCTTCTCTTCTTTAATTCGTAGACGACTCATGTAACTGTAAAGTGACTTCCCCTGTTGACTCTTTACACGGACAGCATATGCACTTTAACATTTAGGTCGCACGGAAAGTTTAGATAACATTCGCCCGTTTCCGTCTCAGCTGCTCCTTTGCTTACATTGATAGTGTTTGTACGTGTGATAATACAAAGCAATTAAATGTCGCCTATTGATAGCCAATTTATTGTCGAAGTTTCGATTTGTAACTTCGTATTTAATTGATAATGTATGCGACAAAAATTAATAACGAACAAATACTGCGATTTTGTGGAATTTCTGAGCAGTCTCAAAAGTCCTTTAAAAAGTGTGTTGTACTGTTGCAGAGATTAATGTCTGTGCATCAAAGGCATAAACAAAAGCTACTTATAACCAAAACCAGAATCTGATTGAAAGAATCGAGATAGTTTCATTCATATTGAAACTCCAAGATTCGGTTTCACAATCCCGGCCAGGTGGGGCCATGTTTTTTTTTTTTTTTTTCTCCACTTTTTTGTATTTCTATTCTATATGTAAATGAATCCAACTGATTATCGAGACCCAACGAATTAGCCAACTACCGGTATCAGTAGAATCGTAAATAGTCATTCATACAAGTATTAAAGTACAAATGAATCGAGGTTCATCATTTATTATCTCGAGTCTTAACCAGAAAGACCGTTTTCATTCCATTCTTAACGTGCTTTTTACTACTTCCTTTTCGCACATGATTTCACAAGGTCATGTGAATACTTTAAGTCATCAGTAGCCGGAGATTTAAGACCTAAACTTTTGCCAATGATAAATCTTCTTTACTTTCAATTTTATCTTTGGTTGGCGTTTGTCCAATAAGACATTATATGAGCTGCAGAATTCATACGCAAGATGTTTGGGTCCAAAATAACAATATTATCCAAGATCAAGTGGCCTTCGAGACTTGTTAGCGCGTGAAAATGACATATTCATTGTTTGTTACTTCTTATACATGGTTTGAATGATTGATTTGTTGTTTTCATTGTTGCTACAGTACTGCACTATCATTATTATTATTACAGAGAATAATTAGAATAGTAATAACTTCTTATTTTTGCCATCATCATAATTTATCACCATGATTATCAGTTATAAACATGCTATTACAGTCATTAGATTGTAATCGCAGCTATAAATGGCAATATCATCGATTCTTACAAAGCGAATTGTCTTTTCTTGTTACTAAATTCACCGATTACTTATTTCTTGCCCAACCTATGCAAAATCCCTGGAAATTAGTTAACGATTACCTTTTGCACACAGCATGACAAGCCACTTCATGTCCTTCAGCATCGCACTACCGGTCACCATCGCTTCCTCTCTGATGGTACTGGTATTTGTACCCTGGGATTCTCTTTCTATTTATATATTTGCATATATATATAAATTTATGTATGTATATATATACATATATATATATATATAGTGTGTGTGTGTATACATATATACACATGTGTGTATGTATATATGTACACACACACACACACACACACACAGACATATATATATATATATAAATATATATATATATATATATATATATATATATACATATATATATATGTATATATACTAATATACCAATGTACACATAAATAGATATATGAATATACACACATACATATACATTTACATACAGTGTAAATATAGATATATTTGCATTTACACACACACACACACACACACACATATATATATATATATATATATATATATATATATATATATATATATATATATATATCACAGGCGTCTAAGTATCGTTGGGGTGTTGGGGAATTTGGAGGGGGGGGGGGGCACGTGCACCCCACAGTTTCAACATTGATATACATTGCATATATATATATATATATATATATATATATATATATATATATATATATATACATGTATAAGTATATATATATATGTATGTATATATATATATATATATATATATATTTATATATATATATATATATATATATATTAATACACATGCATACATACACACACATATATACATTCATAAGTGTGTATATATAGTAAATATATGCATATATATACCTATACTTTTACATAAATTTGTATATATATACATATATATACATATATATATAAATATATATACATATATATATAGAGAGATAGATAGATAAATGCTTCTCTCATCCCCTCTTTTCTTCTTTCTTTTCCTAGGTCGTCTGTAAGAGCCAGACTTCCTTCTTCATTGTCTTTTTTTTCAACCTTCGCTTACTGTTATATATATACACATTTTTTTTCTTCTTCTTTTCATGTCTTGCCTCATGGCAGATTGTTTAAGGTTTAAACAATGTGATTCATTCTCTCACCTTCTTGTCCCTGTACGATTGGCTGATTATCAAATTTCCGGATGGAGTAATCAACTTGTAAGACGGGTATGTTTTTTTCGTCTCTTTCATTCTGATTTGGGGATTTTCTGTTGCGTTTTCGAATAGGAATATTTGGCGATTCATTTTCATCTTCCTATCTCTACATTTCGTTTTCTCTTGTTTGTTTTTCTGCCATTTCTCTCTGTGGTTTTGTTTCTGCAACTGTCTTCATCCCCTTCACCATTTTCTGCTTATCACGAAACCGTTCTTCTAATCTTTCTCTCTTACTCATCTACCTCCTTTGTCTTCCTCGTAATATTCTTCTCTCTTTCGAATTTCAGACTTCTTCCGTCCCTCCATCTTTTGCTCCTTCCCTTCGCACTCCCGTCACTTCCCCATGCACGCCAAGAAGATATCAAAGGCGTTGCATCATTGGATGTGTTTGTGTCGAAGGTCTGGGTTGGTTACCTGCGCAGAGGGTGGGGGGGTAAGGCAGGGGGGAGGCAGAGGAGGGAGGGGACTCAGGTGACTGTGAACGCAGGAATTGACAGAAACTTTAACTGACCGGAAACTGCGTCCACCCGACGCTAGGAGGTGACTCACAGGACTTCCATCATGGAACATTTTTTGCCAGGTACCTTTGCGCCGCATCCTTTCGGTCGATGGTCATTTGGAACCACTGAAGGATCATTTGCATTAATCCGGGATGCACGACGGCCGCTTCATAAAAAGTGGGACGGGTTTTGAGCGAGCAGCATTCAGGCCGAGTCGGCAGTTGTGTCGGTGGAGTAGTCGGTGCGCGGCCGCCGTTGTGATAGTGTCTCGTTCTCGCCCTCTTCGTCAGGCTGGCCTGCCCTCGAGGAACCACGTCTCAGGACCGTCTTGCTTTGCTGTCGTGGCTCTTCGGTGCACTTCCATTTCGGCAGAAGGAATTCAAAGGTAAATCGGCGGGTTGTTGCAACTTGTGAGTGACAGCGGCGGCGGCATGTAGAGAGTGTTCCCCAGGGCACATGCACACTCCCAGTGCACTCCCTGCTTTGTTTACGAAAGTTCTGTAAAACCGAAGGAGTTATCCGCACAACACTCTGGAGAATCATGAACGAATGCTTTTCTGACTGCACGAGAATGACACGTTTTGGCTTTGTTTACTGTAGTTAGAGGAGCGCTTTGGCAGTGAGTTGTGCGATGGCCTAGAGCGGAGTCTGATTAGGCAGTACGGGAAGGCTTGCCATGGTATGTGATCCCATCCTGTTTTAGAGCAATGTGTCTGGCTTCAGGTCTAGACACGGTTAGAAAGAAGACGGTTAGAAAACGTTAGAAACTGCTAGATGGCAACAGGGAAAACCGTTCATCAGTTTCGTTGTTTTATCCATGCAAAAGGATTTGTCTCTGTTATAGGTATTGTGGCGAGTTGGATATACCAGAGATTTCAGTTAAGAAACAATTTTTTTTCATGCGTTAGGATATATATATATATATATATATATATATATATATATTTATATTTATATATATATATATATGAATGTATATAAATGTATGTATGTATATATAATATATGTATACATATGTATATATTTATGTATATGTATACATATATATATATATTGATATTTATATATATTTGTGTATATATATGTATATATATATTTGTGCCATATATATATATATATATATATTTATATATATATATATATATATATATTATATATATATTTATATTTTTATATTGTATATATGTATATATACTATATATATTATATATATATATATATATATATATATATATATATATATATATATATATATATATATATATACATATGTGTGTGTGTATGTATGTATGTATATTTATTAATTAATTTATTTATTTATTCATGCACACACATATATACAAATATACATACCAACAGACTCTAATACATTGATGAAACTATTCCCTTACTTTCTGCTAATTGCAGTTCCTCTTACCAATTACCTTACCAATTACCAATGAGGATATTATTCCCCTCTGCTATGCCAGACCTTAATCTAAAAGTGAGAGTGAACGCGAAGGCAAAACGAAACTTGTCTTGAATAGTCTGTTAACTCTCGTGATCCCAGAACCCCCGGAGATGAGGGCCTGTTGGTGCCAGTTGATTCCCAGTTGATCTTGCCATTATCTGAGGCCGGTATCGGGTTCTCATATGGGAGTTGTACAGCCGCCAAGGGTGTGTGTGTGTGTGTGTGTGTGTGTGTGTGTGTGTGTGTG
>NW_028234433.1:16331074-16338574 GCF_977035675.1 Penaeus japonicus
CTCTCTCTCTCTCTCTCTCTCTCTCTCTTTCTCTTTCTCTTTCTCTTTCTCTCAATTTTTCTCTCTCCCTCCCTCCCTCCCTCCCTCCATTGCCTCACTCCATTCCCTCCCTCCCTCCCTCCATTCCGTATATCTCTGTCAATATAATAGATTCTTGGTACAACAAACAGGCACCGCCTGAAAAAAAATCATTCATGTCTTCATTCGTGTGTTGTGCAATGTGCAACCAAAATTTCGAAGAACTAAGTCAAGGTAGTCTTTCTTCAGTTCTTTAGTTCCTTCTCTCTTTTTATCTTTCTATCTATATTTATTTTCTTATTTTGGGGTCTGATTGATAATTCAGAATAGACGAGAAGGGAAACTAACTAACTATGTCTTCCCACATAGTATCAATATATGTATATATATATATATATATATATAATATATATACATATATAATATATATATATATATATTATATATATATACATATATTATATATATATATATATATTTATAATATATATATAATATATAAAAATATATATATATATATATATATATATATATATATATATATATATATATATATATATATATATGTACATATATATATATAGTTACGTTACTTGCTATTCCGTAGTTAATCATTATGCAATAACCACAACTTCCCACCTGGACCGTAAACAGGCAAAAACACAAGCCACTAAAACTAATAACCCTTAATATATAAACTGGTATAAAAGGAAAGAAAGAGAGAGAGACAGACAGTCAGACAGCAACCCCCCCCCCCCCCCCCCCCCCCCCCCCCAGACAGACAGACAGACAGAGAAAGAAAGACAAGGCCGGGAGAAACAGCGGCCGTTTGGAGAAAGAGACTCAGAAACAAACACAAGTACGTGATCTTTACTACTTTTGATTATGGTCAGATCCCACCGATAGAAATTACCATAAATGCAGGTTATACTTTGCGTCGTTAGTGCACTGAATCAGAGACGTCCCATCAAACAATTTGTAAGAGCACCAATTTTGTTGTATTACGAATAGATCGTTAAGTATTTAATTCGCCCTTCATTTCCCAAGCGTGTAATATTCAGTGTGAGTCTTCGTATTGCAATGTCATTTTATATTTCGTTATCCTATGTCCTGTATTGTCCTATCAATCTGTCTTGCGTGTCCTATCACCCCGTGTATCCAAATCCATGGGTAGGGCTGGACTGAAGGATTCGTGGAAGGGAAGGACTTGGAAGGTTAAAGGATAGTGAGTGCAGGATCTTTGGGTTAGGATCTGTTGAAGCGAAGGAGTTGTAAACACGTCATTATTTTCTCTCCCTCCACCCCCCTCCTCGTCTGTCCTTCACACACACACCCACATTCCGTGAAGATAACCTCATGGATATAAGGCATGTAGAAGCTACCTTATGCATTGTAACAGGTGATTAATCATTCTGCACGGAACTCGGGTCTTCTCTCTCTCTCTTCTCTCTCTCTCTCTCTCTCTCTCTCTCTCTCTCTCTCTCTCTCTCTCTCTCTCTCTCTCTCTCTCTCTCTCTCTCTCTCTCTCTCTCTCTCTCTCTCTCTCTCCCTCCCTCCCTCCTTCTCCTCAATGTGGTTTTCTTGTCTTGTGTTCAACCTCTCTCTCTCTCTCTATGCCTCTTTCACTCACTCACTCTCTATTTGATTGTCACTGTCACTCCCTCTCTTTCTTTCTCCTTTACTTTCTCTTTCTCTCACCCACTCT
Source organism: Penaeus japonicus (assembly GCF_977035675.1). Classification (NCBI taxonomy): domain Eukaryota; kingdom Metazoa; phylum Arthropoda; class Malacostraca; order Decapoda; family Penaeidae; genus Penaeus; species Penaeus japonicus. The sequence continues at coordinate 16,332,798 of NW_028234433.1, forward strand.
CTCTCTCTCTCTCTCTCTCCCTCCCTCCCTCCCTCCCTCCCTCCCTCTCTCTCTCTCTCTCTCTCTCTCTCTCTTTTCTCTCTCTCTCTCTCTTTTCTCTCTCTTCTCTCTCCCTCTCTCTCTCTCCTTCTCCCTCCCTCCCCTCCCTCTCCCTCCCTCCCTACCTCCCTCCCTCCTTCCTCTCCATATACCTCTATATATCAATCTCTCACACAAACACACATCTCATTATCATCACCATCATCATCATCACTCATCATCACCATCATCATCATTCTCATCATCATCACCATCATTCTCATCATCACCACCATCATCACCACTCTCACCACCCATCACGTCGACCGACCGACCTTTAGCACCGTCACCGCCCCCGATATAGAGCCAAGTTCTATGACACATATCCGTGCATATTTACACGAAAAAAACAAAAGATGGAAAGTGAGCAGGTAGGCTGGACTGGCGCAACGGAGAACCGGGGAACCTCGGCAGCTAGATTCCTGGCCACGTGAAAGGACACGCATATGTAGACACACACATATACACATACACACACACACCTCCACAGCCCCCCTACCCCAACACCTCCCACACCTCCACAACCTCCTCCACACCTCCACACCCCCACACAGACACCTAACCTACACCCCACAACACACACACACACACACCCCCACACACACACACACACACACCCCCCCCCCCCCACACACACACCCCACCCCACACCTCCACAGCCCCCCTCCACACATACACACACCTCCCCCCACCTACCCCACACACACACCTCCCTCCACCCCCCCACCCCCCACACACGAACACACAAGGGCGTGGAGCGGAGGCACGGCTGGAGGCGGTAGTGGCGCCGCGTGGCTCGAGTGAGCTGGGGTCGCGCGACTTCAGGTATGTAAGGGAAGGTGAGGGCGGAGACGAAGCTGTTCTCTCGGGCTTGCTGTTTTGCTGGGAATGTCGAGGCTGCTGCTGTGGTGCTGTTTGCTGTTTGTTGGCGCTGTTGTTTTGTTTCGTCTTATATTGTGTTTTGATATGATTGTTGTTGTGGTTGTTTTTGTTATCGTTGTTGTTGTTGTGGTTGTTTTTGTTATCGTTGTTATTTGTTGTTATTATTGTTGTTATTTTTATCTTCACTATTTATTCTTCATTATTATTAATGTTGTTATTATTATCATTATTGTCATTATTAGTATCACTGCTTTTATTGTTTATATTTATTCTTTATTAGTGTTATTATTTTTATCAACACTTATTAGTATCATCATCATTATTTCATTTCATATTTTTCTGTATTTGATTCATGATATTTTCTTTTTCTCTATTTTTCTTCTATTTCCTTTTCCATGTGTCATTGCTTCACACCTTACATTCGCCAATGGGACTCTCTATCTGTCTGTCTGTCTCTCTGTCTATCTCTATGTCTATCTTTCTTTTTTATCAGTATGATTATGTTAAGATATGAGTATGCGTTTATATATATATATATATATATATATATATATATATATATATATATATATATATATACATACTTATATATATTTATTTACATATATACATATGCATCCATAAATACATACATACATAAATACATACATACATATAGGAAAAATAGACTCTCTCTCTCTCTCTCTCTCTCTCTCTCTCTCTCTCTCTCTCTCTCTCTCTCTCTCTCTCTCTCTCTCTCTCTCTCTCTCTCTCCCTCTCCCTCTCCCTCTCTCTCTCTCTTCTCTCTCACTCTCACTCTCACTCTCACTCACTCCCCTTCTCCCTCTCCCTTTCCCTCGCCCTCCCCCCCTCTCTCTCTCTTATTCTCACTCACTTATTCTTCCTTCACTCCTTTTCTTTCCCCACTTACCTACTATCTGTCACTTGATCCCTATCATTGCGACTGACCTTCGTGTGATATGCTTAGGGCCGTTCTTGAAAGTTGTAGTTGAACCGAATCTGTGTCGCCGAAAAAGGGGAAGGTCACAGAGAACATCTCGTATCTTAAAAAGGATATATTGTCTCCCTAATATCTGCAAAAAATGGTCACTGGGACATTTACATTGATATGGAAAAGGTCAAAAGGACTCTATGGCGTTTTGTAAATGGTCAGAAACACTCTATGGTGTCTTGGAAAAGGTCAATAGGGCGCGTTGATGTCTTCAGAAAGGTGACGTTTCAGAAAGGAAGGTCACAAGAACGGCGACACGAATCACAGTTATCCCAAGAGAGCAACGAAGGTCACCGTAAAGGTCAAATGGTTTCGAAAGGTTTGTCAAGTGGCCGTTTAGCCTGCCTTGGTCACACGGGAAAGATCACACCGGTCTCAAACAATGTCTTTGTAAGCGTTCGGAAAGGAAACGTTAGGGTGAAAGCAGGTCACAAAAAAACCCGCGGATAACACGAGTAGATCGTATTACCATGGTCTCCGCGCGAGGCATGTTACAGAGAGTGCAAGTGAAGGACGCAGGATATGGTAACCGACCCAAGAAGAAGCGCAAGGGGTTAGAATAGGTCACGGGAACATTCTGACGATTGCAACAAAGGTACCCCTTATGGAAAATGCCCAGATGGCGTCAATGCCTCGCGATGCCAGTTTACCAGTGGTTGCGTAAAAAAAAGTGGTATTCCCGAACCAAGAATGCTACCAGTGGGAAAATTCTTTAAGATGGGAGGAAGATGCCTGAAGTGCTCTCATTTCCATTCACTGGCAAGCGTGACTCGCTCGCTTGCATAATATGGACATGCGCAATCAAATGATATTCAAATGGGCAGGCAGTCGCGTTTAGAATTTTAATTGATATCATTTGTATGTTTATTCATTTCCTTATTGTCGGTTTGCCATTTCCTTGTGTAGTTTAGTAAATACGGTCAAGGGAATAAAGTTGCAGTTACAGTGAAAAAACATACACATACAAGTATATATATATATATATATATATATATATATATATATATATATATATATATATATATATATATATATACATCACTACCAAGTAGCATTGAACTCTCCTATCTTTTTGACACTTGTTTCCAAACCGATCAGAAAGCTGTTTGTTTTTGAGGACCCCCCCCCCCCGAGCTGGACTCTGTCGGGTCGAGTCGGGCGTCGCCAGCGCGGCAAACCAAGAGAAGGAAACGATAAGCCTTCAATACCTGCATATCCTCGCAGCGACCTTAACGGGCCCCCGCCAGGAACCCGCCCTCATCTTACTCACTCCAGAAGGTTCTGTTTTTGTATATTTGTCTTTTTCTCTCCGTACCGTAGCCTTTTGGAAAGTTATCAGCCCGAGCCCGTTATTGGAGGTCTTATGAAAGGAATGCGATTGTGTAATTGCGCTGCTTGAGAGAATCCTTTCTGTGGTGGGGTGGGGTGGGGGGTAGGGGGTAGGGGGTAGGTAGGTTACTGTTGGGAAGGAGGAGGAATTGAATGCGAGATTGCTAGCAATGCTGTGCTTCTGCAGTGCGATATTGTCTTCAAGAATCATGCTTCAATCTCTCTCTTTCTCCCTCTCTCTCTCTTTCTCTTTCTCTTTCTTTCTCTCACTTACCACTCAGTTACACCCATTCTCTCTTTCCTTTCCCTTTCCCTTACCCTTCCCTTTCTCCCTCCTTTGTCCGTTCTCAGCCACTTTTCCCTTCTTCCTCTCTACCCTTGTATCCCTCCTTCCCCATCCCCTTATTTTCTCCCTCCTTCTTCCATCTCCTCTCTCCCCCCCCATCTTCTTCTCCTTCTCCTCCTCTCCTCTCCCTCTATCTCCGTCTCCCTCTCTCTCTCCCTCCCTCCCCTTCTCTCTCCCTCCCCCCTCCATCTCCTTCTCCCTCTCTCTCCCTCTCCCCCTCCATCTCCATCTCCTTCCCTCTCCTTCTCCCCCTCCCCCTCCAACTCCTTCTCCCTCCCTCCCCCTCCATCTACATCTCCTCCCTCCCCTCCTTCTCCCACCCTCTCCTCCTCCCTCCCTGCCCCCCTCCATCTCCTTCTCCCTCCCTCTCCCTCTCCTTCTCCATCTCTCTCTCTCTCTCTCTCCCTTCCTCCCACTCCATCTCCATCTCCTTCTCCTTCTCCCTCCCTGTCCCCTCTCCATCTCTTTCTCCTTCCCTCTCCCCTCCATCTCCATCTCCTCCTCCCCTTCCCCCTCACTCTAGAGGCGCGGGCAGGAGCCGAGCAGCCGCAGCGAGGCCTAGCGACCCGCAAAAAGAAGACACGTTCGACTTTCCGAGGCGCGAGCGTGCCTGTCCTTGGCGCATCCTGTCAACAAGTCCCTTCGGGCGGAGGGAGTATCTCTGCTCAGCCTCCATGCCTTCATCCTTGCTTTATCTCTCTCTCTCTCTCTCTCTCTCTCTCTCTCTCTCTCTCTCTCCCTCCCCCTCTCCCTCTCTCTCTCTCTCTCTCTCTCTCTCTCTCCTCTCTCTCTCTCTCTCTCTCCTCCCTCTCTCTTCCTCTCTCTCTCGTCTCTTTCCCTCTCTCTCCTCCCTCTTTCTCTCACCTCGTTCAACCTGTCTCTCTCTGTATGCCTTTTTCACTCACTCACTCTCTATCTGATTGTCACTGTCACTCCCTCTCTTTCTTTCTCCTTTACTTTCTCTTTCTCTCACTCTCTCTCTCTCTCTCTCTCTCTCTCTCTCTCTCTCTCTCTCTCTCTCTCTCTCTCTCTCTCTCTCTCTCTCTGTCTCTCTCTCTGTCTGTCTCTCTCTCTGTCTCAGTCTCTGTCTCTCTCACCTCTACCTTACTTAACCTCTTCGACCCGCTATCCTTCACCCCCCTCCCCCTCCCCCTCCCCACCCTAAACCCCATCCTGAAACTGTACATTCTAGAATCCCGTGTTGCTGTATGCCTGAGTGCTTGTGCTTTTATGCTTGTTCACGTAGGGTGGTATTCACACGTGCTGGCTCGGGTGGGAAGTTTTTGCTTTATTTGCTTGATGTCTCTACAAGTTGTCGCTACCAGTTTTCCTTGCACTGATATTTTTTTTTTATTTTTTTTTTACATGTCCCTCTATGTTTATATATATTTTTTCTCACTTTATTTATTTTTCTTTGTATTTTCTTTTATAAATCCTTGTGTTTGTAATTTTCTCTGATTGCTATTTCCTCATTTTGTCTAGTATCTTTTTTAGTTTTTTTTCCCTTCCATCTCTGTATTATATATATTTTTTCTCTCTCTTTCCATGCCTTTTCTTTTCATTAGTTTTTTTCTTCTTTCCATGGTCCTTCATTATAGTTTCCTCTTTCTCTTTTTTCTTCTTTGTCCTTTGTCTCTCTCCCTTTTCTTTTTTCTTCGTCCTTTGTCTCTCTCCCTTTTCTTTTTTCTTCCTCTCTCTTTTTTCTTCTTAGTCCTTTGTCTCTCTCCCTCTTCTTTTTTCTTCCTTTCTCTTTTTTTCTTATTCGTCCTTTGTCTCTCTCTCTCCCTTTTCTTTTTTCTTTGTCATTTACAGTCATTCAGCCGATGTAATGAGCTCTCGCGGTGATCCATAACCTTCACTTTGAGATTACTTGTCACTGTTTAGGTATTGCTAGTTGGCGCGACCTCAATAGGCCAGTTACCGCAAAGGTGTCTCCTGTTTAGTTGTTTACATACGCTGTCGGGGAGAAATGTGTGTGTGTTTGTTTGTTTGTTTGTTTTCCTGTTACGTTATTGTATCGTCCTGAAAGAGAGAGGGAGGGAGTGGGGGAGAGAGAGAGGGGGGAAGGAAGAAAGGAGGGAGAGAGGGAAAGAGAGAGAGAGAGAGGGGGGGAGGAAGGAGGGAGGGAGAGAAAGAGAGAGAGGGGGAGAG
>NW_028234433.1:16351074-16358574 GCF_977035675.1 Penaeus japonicus
TGACTTCAAAGAACAGCTTGAGAAGGAGAAAGACTGATGACATTATCAATAAGCGTAAACTGCAACTGCAACTGACTGCAACGTTACGCAAGAGTTGATAGCTGGCATGTCCTAGCGCTTGAATGAATCATAACTTTGCCGCGGATGTTGGTGGTGTGAAAGACTAAAATTTGTGTAGGAGTGTGTTGCACTATTGCAAACTTTTTTTTTTCAGAATGAGATATTAGTGATATTGTGATACTAGTAACTTTTTTTTCATTCGTATTATCATTATTTGTTTTCGTGGTGGGAGTAAGATGATTAAAAGAAAATGGAAAATGTTGCTTTGCTTGATGATGATGGTTGATAGCAATCTTGGTGTTTGTCACTGCCAGCATTATTTCCGTAGGAATGATTCACAATGCAGTGTAAAACGTCTTTGTCATGATCACCTTGCAATGCCATCATTGCTAGGAATACGTAATGCTTTCCTTCCTTTCCTCCCTCTCCCTCACATTCCTTCTCTCTCTCTCTCTCTCTATCTGTCTATCTCTCTCTCTCTCTCTCTCTCTCTCTCTCTCTCTATATATATATATATATATATATATAGATAGATATAGATATAGATATATAGATATATATATTTCCCTCTCTGTTTTTGTAATATCACTCTGTTCCTGACCATTCCCCTCTTTTCCGCAGGGTGTGGAGTCCCCCCCTGGTTCGCCGTGGCCCCTACCTCACCATTGGAGACAGGACCCTGGCCAGGTCACCATAGATCCCAGTTCCTTCACCATAACCGCCAACTTGAAAGGCTGTGACGTCATTGATGCAGCAGTTCAGAGGTAAGCATATACTGAAAGTCCATGACGACGTATTATATTAAGAGAGATTGATAGATGCTATTGTTGATTTTCTTCTACGTATAAAATCGGAAGGTATCAAGATGGGATGGCGTCGGTAGGTGAATTAATATACCATTTCTGGCGCTCGGCCCTTTTGTATGCCCGAGAGGCGCCTGTTGCCGGTTTGAGTCCGACTGTGTTGTGCATTAATGTGGAGTAACACTCTTACGTGTTGAAATTTGTGTACTTTGTGAAGCTGAATTTGCTCTGCGTGTGTTATTTTTTGGTTCTGGGTATATAGATGTGGATATGCTTTTATGCATCATCTATGTTAGACTGTATGATGTATAACTACATTGCGCATTTAGATATCTGCATCGTAGCGGCTTATAGTATCTGACATACAACACTGCAATTTTGAGAAGATAAAACGTGTGTTTATATGCATGTATGTCTTACCCCATCCATCTTCACCACAGGTATCACAGTCTAACCTTGATCGACCCTCAAGCCACAGCTGACCCGAGCCTGCCCGTGGTGCCCTCCTTGGTGGTGACCATCGCCTCCGAGTGTGACCACACGCCGCACCTTAACCTCCAGCCGGATTATGAGGCTTGTGAGCAACCATGTGTTTGTGAGGCTGTACGGTGGGGAGGATTTAGGTAATGGGGGGGGCGGGGGGCGGGGGGCGGGGGGAATGGGGAGGCCTGTTTGGGAGGGAAGAAGAAAGGAGAGAGGAAGGAGAAAACGGGAGGGAGGAGGACGACGAGAGAAAAACAAAAGAAGTAAGAAGCCTTAGGGTCGTAAAGAAATAGTTATTTTATTATATATAATCATATATATTATATATATATATATATATATATATATATATTAAATTATATATTATATATTATATATAAAGCAGTAACGGCAGAGTAATCGGTGATAAAAAAGTAGGTGAAAAGAGAAGTGTGATGATATTAGAGACAGAATGGTGTAAAGAACTGTATATTGTGAAATAAAACGGAATGGGTCAGATGAAAGAAGTAAGAGGGAATGTTTTATAAAGGCGTAAGGGAAAGACAATAGGCTAAGAGTTTGCTAATGGCAGGGAGGGGATGAGAGGGAGAGGAAGAGTGAGCAGTTGAAGGGAGAAAGAGCAAGGAAGAGAGAGGGAGAGGCAGAGGTAGAACGTGAAGAGAAAGGGAAAGGAAGAGGAACTGTGGGAGGCAGCCGTGGAGAAAGAGGGACAGACAGACTGACAAAGGATTTAAAGAAGAAGGAGAGTAATATAAAGCAGAAATGAGAAAAGGAAAGAAAGAAAGGCATACGTAGGAAAAAAGGGAAAGGTAGAGGGAGAGATACAGGCAGACGTAGGAATGGAGGGAAAAGACGAGAGAAAGTGAAATGTTAATGAGATGGATTGATAGCGAGTCGTCTTCCGTGTAGCCTTAGTTTTACTTACGATACCTTTGTTACGTATACTCTCTCTCTCTCTCTCTCTCCCTCTCCCTCTCCCTCTCCTTCCCTCTTTCTCCCTCCCTCTCCCTCCCTCCCTCTCTCCCTCCCTCTCCCTCTCCTTCCCTCTTTCTCCCTCCCTCCCTCCCTCCTTCCCTCCTTCCCTCATTCCTCTCATTCCCTCTTTCTCCCTCTCTCCCTCCCTCCCACTCCCTCTTCCTATTTTTCTTGGAATATGTCCAAAGTACAGCGAGCCGCATCCTAGCTCTTCCGTTTTGCTTACGCTCCCTCTATTGCAGATACTCTGGAGGTGTCCGGGCCGGGCGTGGGCGAGAGCGTGGGCGTGGAGGAGGGTCAGATCCAGGTGGTCGGCGAGGGGTCTGCCCGCCTGCAAGCCCCTACGGTCTGGGGCGCCTTGAGAGGGCTTGAGACCTTCTCGCAGCTGGTCTTCATTCGAGATGTAGAAAACCACGTGAGTACTTTCTTTGTCTTGCGTTGTTCTCGGTAACCTTATGTCTTAGATTTTTTTTTTTTCAAGTTCTTTCCGTGTTATGTAAGCAGTTGTGTGATTGAGCCTTTTTTGTCGTTATATCATTGTTCTGTATGTCGTCCAATTATTGAATTAGCTCTTTCTCTCTATTGTCTTTTCTGACCACGTTATCATTGGCTCTCTGCCAGTTAGATAATCGATATTTTTAATTTATTTTTTTTATTTTAGTTTTTTTTCTTTTCATGTTTTGTTTCTTTTTGATTTGGCTTATGTGTCGTCCGCCAATGGAACCATGGAACCTTCCGTTGCACTTTCTCAACTCCTCATTGACTTCATCCCGCCCATCTCTGCTCCAGTACACCCTCAACGAGACCCTGATCGAGGACGCGCCAAGGTTCCCCCACCGAGGCATCCTGCTAGACACCGCCAGACACTTCCTGCCGAAGAACACCATCCTGCAGGTGAGGCCACACATTGGGGGAAAGGGATGGGGAGGGGAGGAGAGAAGAGGAGAGAAGAATAGAGAAGAGAAGAGAAGAGGAGGATAGAGCTTGTTTATCTCTTCGAGTCGATTTACTTCAGATTTTACCTTAACTTCCCTAGTATCTTGGTATTTTTTCATTATATGAAATTTTGTTTGATTTCTGTTGTATTTGTTGCCGTTGGAATATCTTTGCAAAACTTCCAAAACTAAGATATTTCATTTAAAAAGAATACAAACCCCCAACCATGCCATTCAGTCGCACCTCCCCTTTCGCAACATATTGCCACGATCTGTGTCTCAACCGCCACGTGTTTCCTCGCAGGTGTTGGACTCGATGTCATGGAACAAGATGAATGTCTTGCACTGGCACATCGTAGACGACCAGAGTTTCCCTTACGAGTCCAAGATCTTCCCGAACCTCACACTCCACGTAAGTTTTCTCTCTTTTTTTTCGTGAATTGGGGAAAGAAACGATGGAAGATAAGGAGAGTGGGATGATGAATTTAAGTTTGGGAGTGTTTGTTTAGAAATCGTTCGGGTGAGGTTAGTGGTGTGAATGTGGTTTATATGTGTGTATTTTGTGATCGCGGAATATCACAAAGACGTAAGTAAGATAAGGACAAAACTTGAATTAAGATGTTTCTTTTTTACACGATTATCAGTGTCGTATGTCGTGTTCTATATTTGAAAATGACACTCCACATGTAATTCAAGGTTAGGTATAAATTCATATTATCATTAAAGGAGTAGATATACACCCCCCCCTCCTCAAGAGACCATCAAATACAATATATACATACCCCTTGCTCTCTCCGCCACCCAGGGCGCCTACACCCCCCGCCACGTGTACACCCAGAAGGACGTGACGGACATCGTGGACTACGCCAGGTATCGAGGAATCAGAGTCATCCCCGAGTTCGACACGCCAGGCCACGCCCAGGGCTTCGGAAAGGCCTTTGCGCGTAAGTGTTGGGGAACCTGAGGTGGTGTCGGGGTTGACCGTTAAAGGGGAGCCGTTTCGAATGGGTGGATGTGGGAGGGTTGGTGTCAGGGAGTTGAGGGTTTATTAACACCGCGTGCGAAAGGGGAAAGCAGGAAAGCACAGGGATATGTTATGTTCGTGTGCTTTCTTGTTTTTGTTTTGTTTTGTTTTTCTCCCCGTTGTCTTTTTGGAACTCGTTCAGTATGAATTCATCCAAAGGTTTAATGAGATGGTTTTACTTATGAGTTAGAGAAGCGAAAATTGTGATAATGAAAAGTCCAAAGTGTTCCCGGAAAACTATATATTCTTAATGCAGTAACAGGTACGACATTTTTGTAACAAAATATACATTTTTTAAAAAGCACAGGTGTTAGTATTATCAGTTAGTAGTATCAAGATGTGCATGTAGACAATTTTTCAATTAAATTGACTGATTCCACTGTACATTCATCAATTCACACATAGAAAAGGTAATCCTGTAAAGTTGAAAATTAGAAAAATTACATCACCAAGTGTTTGAAAATTATTACTATATAATTCCTTCCATAGTATTCTCATTCCCAGTAAATTGACAGATCAAGGATTTCCGTCCCTCTTAGACCTCTGTTTTCCCCATATTCATAGCATCAAGACCACGAGAAAATCCAATAGATACATACATCTCCTCTCAGACCAAAAACCAAAAACCCATGAGTAAAACAACGCATTCTTTCGCAAGAAGGCTTCCTTTACGAAACCCCCTTTGTCTTTTTCCCGCGCAGATTTACTCACCCCGTGTTACGGAGACGGCCAAACATCCGGGACACCGAACTACCCCCTCCATGCCGCCTATGAGAACTTCGATCCCACTAACCCACAGGTACGTGCGTTTGTTATGGCTATTTTTGAGCATTAGATTTTAAGATTCGTTTATTGATTTGATTTGTATTGATTTTGATGTTTTTTTAATGTTATTGGGATTGTAGATTTTTGGATTAGGTTGATTTAGATTGATTTTAGATCTTCGATCCCACTAACCCACAGGTGCGGTTGTCATGGTTATTTTTTAGGATTAGATTTTAGATTCGTTTATTGATTTGATTTATATTGATTTTGATGTTTTTTAAGTTTATTGTGATTGTAGATTATTGTATTAGGTTGATTTAGATTGGTTTTAGGTCATTAGATTCGTTTTAGATGATTTAGATATCACTAATCCACAAGTAAGTTTGTACTAGCAATTTTAGAGAATTATATATATATATATATATATATATATATATATATATATATATTTATATATATATATATATATTTTTTTTTTTTTTTTTTTTTTTTTTTTTTTTTTTTTTTCTCTCTCATTTCTTTTTTGTGTGTATGTGTTTTATACATATCTCGTTTGTATATTCTTAAGGAGGATTATAATTTCTTGTTGATTAAGGATGGTAAGTAGGGATTATGTGCACTAGACTCATAATAAGAAATTGATTTCACAAAATACCCTACAGGAACCCCAATTACGGTATCTTGTTTTTGAATCATGTCACAACAAGAAAGAATGTAGAAATACACAAAGAAATATGGATTCAGGTCTCGGATTTTACTTTGTTTATATTTTTCAGGTTTATGAATTCGTCAAAGCTTTCCTGGTGGATCTTAAGCACACGTTCGTTGACGGATACATTCACCTGGGTCTCGACGAGGTAATGGAGCTTTTCTTTTTCTTCTTTGTCTTCTCTTTCTTTTTCTTCTTTGTCTTTTATTTCTTTTTCTTCTTTGTCTTTTATTTCTTTGTGTTCTCTTTCTTTGTCTTCTTTGTCTTTTATTTTTTTTCTTCTTTGTCTTTTATTTTTTTCTTCTTTGTCTTCTCTTTCTTTTTCTTCTTTGTCGTTTATTTCTTTGTCTTCTTTGTCTTTTATTTCTTTGTCTTCTCTTTCTTTTTCTTCTTTGTCGTTTATTTCTTCTTCTTCTTTGTCTTCTTTGTCTTTTATTTCTTTGTCTTCTTTGTCTTATATTTCTTTTGCTTCTTTGCCTTCTTTCTTTTTCTTCTTTGTCTTTCATTTATTTTTCTTCTTTGTCTTTTATTTATTTTTCTTCTTTTATTTTCTTGTTCTTTTTTTCTTCTTTGTCTTATTATTAGTATTACTATTATCATTGTTTTTTCTCTTCTTATTTTTCTTGTTCTTGTTATTATCATCATCATCATCTTTTTCTTTATCCTCCTTCTACCCTTCTTCTTTTTTTATCGAGTGGTAAGGAAGTTTTCTGGAATCAACTGATCCAGAGGTTTTCGGGAATAAAAAGATTATTCTCAACCTTAATATTTAGCGTATCGTCCACCCATGTAATACTTGCTTGATTCTAACAGATTTCAGTGTGGAAATGCAGTATTGCATATCTGATAGATATGTAATATTGAAAGGTTAAATGCATATCTTGCATAATGGCATTATTATTTCTTATTTATAGATTTTCCACACACACACATACACACACACACACACACACACACACACACACACACACACACACACACACACACACACACACACACATATATATATATATATTATATATATATAATATATATATATATATATATATTTATATATATACACATATATATATATATATATACATATACGCATATACTCTAAGAATGAGAGAGAGAGAGAGAGATTGAGATTGAGATAATAAATTAAGTCACGATTTATAATTGAGAATACACTACAAAGATGACTGTCTCTCCTCCCGAAGGTGTTCTTGGCCTGCTGGTTGAGCTCGCCGGTCGTCCGGGCTTTCATGGAGCGCCACAACTACACCGAGATCCGGCAGGTCGAACAGCACTACGTGGACCGAGTGCTGGAGTTGGCAGACCTCACTCCCATCAAGTACATTACTTGGCAAGACCCAGCCGACCGTGGCACCAAGGTCTGTTGAACTTGGACTCGCAGGTTTACGCATCTGTTAAGAATTGGATTTGGTAGTTGTATGGTGGATATTTGGAAGGAATCAGGAGTTCGAACAATATATATTTTGACACTAAAAGGGTCTTATTGCTTAATCCAATTCTTTCTCTCCAGATGGCCAACACAAGCGTGGTGCAAGTATGGAAGGACGTGTCACTGTCGCCCAGTAAGATGCGCGGTTGGAGGGACTATGTCCACGACTTGACGGAGGCTGGCCACCAGATCATCCTCTCCTCCTGTTGGTACATCAACTACATCACCTACGGCCAAGACTGGAGGAACTTCTACAACTGCGACCCCACTGATTTTCAGGGTAAACTCTATTATAGTTC
>NW_028234433.1:16376074-16401074 GCF_977035675.1 Penaeus japonicus
TATGTATTTCATATGAAGCTATGAATCGTGCCTTCTGCATGCTATGTGGGAAATGAGACAGAAATTATTACAGTTGATTAAAAAAAAAGGTTATCTGTACAGCTAACAGGTATAATGTCATCAGAAACTGCAAACAACTGCAATTTGCATTCAGTGCTTTTTGGCGAGCACATTGTTTCTGGTTCATCTTTTGCCGGTCAGATCCTGTGGAGACTTCTTGCCTGCTTTTTTCCTGGCAACTCCAAGGCAGACCTTGCCTTGGAGAGTAATAGACAGTTGCTTTCCAGCTCCGTCTCAGCCAGCCGAAGGCAACAAATGTTTTCGGGAGTTGCTTGCCAAAAAAAACACGATTTTATTTGCAGTTGCGACAGAGAGAGGCCTTGCAACAATCATTCTCATATTACAACATCTTCACATACGATATACATTTCTGTTATTTCTATTTAGAAAATGCCGCCAATTACTTGCTGCACATTCTGCAGCACAGTAACGAAGTAGGAAGTAAGTTTCATAATAAACAGGCACTTTTCTTTACGCTTCGTTCTGGACACAATGATGACTTGGCTATCAGTGTACATAGTTTGCCTCATATTGCTATCGGGCGTGCAACGTGACATCACACATTAACCGGTGATAAGCTGCCAAATCTACCTGAACCCGAAGAGCGTTAAAACTGACTAGATAAGCCAACCGCTTACCGATATTCAAAGATAAAGGCGTTATCAGCCGCATCCCGGACGGTGCTGCCACGAAGCGTCCAACGACAGAACGACTCAGTCTGTGGTTAGTGGGCGGCGCGTGAGTCCTGACGTCACGGTGAAATCAATATAAAAGCTCTCTCACGTTCCTTCGCAATGTCAGAGTCACCTACGAAGAAGAGCAAGATGGCTACGTCTTTGGATCAGCTGAAGGAAATGACGGTGGTCGTAGCGGACACCGGCGATTTCGAAGGTAAAGAGCAAGAGTGGATGCTGGGTCTGATGCCACCTGTTGGGGCACCGGCGTCCTGGCGTGGCTTATCACCTGCCCCTTTTTTGACACCCGCTCCCAACTCTTTCGTGTTTCACGCGTTATGCAATGAAAGATGGATTCTTCCTCTGAGTTGTGTTCCTATATTTGGAAGTTGATTCGTGCAAGGACACTGGGTGCTGTTGTCAACGTTTCTACAGTGCGTAATAATGGGGTTCAAAAGGTTGAAGGTTCGTGATGCAAGCGGCGAGAGGTTGGGCTCCGGGTAGGTGAGGGGGAGGGGGGGGGAGCTGGGCATCGGTGGGTATGCGACGTTGAAGAGGATTATGAGGGTGCTAGTGTGAGATCAGCACAATTTTCAGGATTTAGGCTCTTACACTCGCGTTGTTACTGTTGTATAATATGGTTTTCAGCCTCGTAATGTGAAGGACACGTTTGATATTTAGTGTCATTTGCATAATGTCGATATATTTAGATCTGAATTAACGATGACGGCCGGGAGTGGCGGAGAACAAGAAGAAAAATTGATTTATTTATAAGTTGCTCTTTATATCTGATTAATGAGAGAAAGTAAATACGTAAATTCACAACAGCAAGAAATCCATAGCACCGCGTTTCTTGACTTCAAATAAAGTCTCGATTGAATTGGATAAAGACAATAGAACAACAGACCATTCCAGTTTTTCCAAATATCGGTTACATGGAAGGGCTTGTTCTAGTCATCTGCAACTTAGCTGCTTCGTAGATGATTGGGGATTGGGTATATATATTTTTTTTTGGAATAAGTTGGGTGTAGTTATTGATTTTCAAGTTGATCAGGGAGATATATTGGTGTTGGAAAGAGGGGTTTAGAGCAAGTGATGTCAGCGTTGGAAAAAAAACTTGGGGTGTTGAAAGGAGAAATGATAATAGAGTGAGGTGTTGTCACTGTTGGAAGGAGTGATTGAAGGAACCAGAAGTGATGGGGGGGGGCAGTGTTGGAAAGAGTGATCGGCTGAGTTGGTATCACTGTTGGAAGGAGTGATTGGTGGATGTGGTGTCAATGTTGGGATGGATGGTTGGTATCGGTGTTGGAAGGAATGATTGTAAGAGCAGGCATTGTCAGTGTTGGAAGGGGTGATTGGTGGAGGTATTCAGTGTTGGAAGGGGTGATTGTAAGAGCAGGCGTTGTCAGTGTTGGAAGGAGTGGTTGTAAGAGCAGGTGTTGTCAGTGTTGGCAGGAGTGGTTGTAAGAGCAGGCGTTGTCAGTGTTGGAAGGAGTGGTTGTAAGAGCAGGTGTTGTCAGTGTTGGAAGGAGTGGTTGTAAGAGCAGGTGTTGTCAGTGTTGGAAGGAGTGGTTGTAAGAGCAGGCGTTGTCAGTGTTGGAAGGAGTGGTTGTAAGATCAGATGTTGTCAGTGTTGGAAGGAGTGGTTGTAAGATCAGATGTCAGTGTTGGAAGGAGTGGTTGTAAGAGCAGGTGTTGTCAGTGTTGGCAGGAGTGGTTGTAAGAGCAGGCGTTGTCAGTGTTGGAAGGAGTGGTTGTAAGAGCAGGTGTTGTCAGTGTTGGAAGGAGTGGTTGTAAGAGCAGGTGTTGTCAGTGTTGGAAGGAGTGGTTGTAAGAGCAGGCGTTGTCAGTGTTGGAAGGAGTGGTTGTAAGATCAGATGTTGTCAGTGTTGGAAGGAGTGGTTGTAAGATCAGATGTCAGTGTTGGAAGGAGTGGTTGTAAGAGCAGGTGTTGTCAGTGTTGGCAGGAGTGGTAAGAGCAGGTGTTGTTAGTCCTGGAAGGAATGATTGGAAAAGCAGGTGGTGTCAGTGTTGGCAGGAGTGGTTGTAAGAGCAGGTGTTGTTAGTGCTGGAAGGAATGATTGGAAAAGCAGGTGGTGTCTGTGTTGGCAGGAGTGGTTGTAAGAGCAGGTGTTGTCAGTGCTGGAAGGAATGATTGGGAGAGCAGGCAGTGTCAGTGCTGGAAGGAATGATTGGAAGAGCAGGTGGTGTCAGTGCTGGAAGGAATGATTGGAAGAGCAGGTGATGTCAGTGCTGGAAGGAATGATTGGAAGAGCAGGCGGTGTCAGTGCTGGAAGGAATGATTGGAAGAGCAGGCGGTGTCAGTGTTGGCAGGAGTGGTTGTAAGAGCAGGTGTTGTCAGTGCTGGAAGGAGTGATTGGAAGAGCAGGCGGTGTCAGTGTTGGCAGGAGTGGTTGTAAGAGCAGGTGTTGTCAGTGCTGGAAGGAGTGATTGGAAGAGCAGGCGGTGTCAGTGTTGGCAGGAGTGGTTGTAAGAGCAGGTGTTGTCAGTGCTGGAAGGAATGATTGGAAGAGCAGGCAGTGTCAGTGCTGGAAGGAATGATTGGAAGAGCAGGCTGTGTCAGTGCTGGAAGGAATGATTGGAAGAGCAGGTGATGTCAGTGCTAGAAGGAATGATTGGAAGAGCAGGCAGTGTCAGTGCTGGAAGGAATGATTGGAAGAGCAGGCTGTGTCAGTGCTGGAAGGAATGATTGGAAGAGCAGGCTGTGTCAGTGCTGGAAGGAATGATTGGAAGAGCAGGTGATGTCAGTGCTAGAAGGAATGATTGGAAGAGCAGGCTGTGTCAGTGCTGGAAGGAATGATTGGAAGAGCAGGCGGTGTCAGTGCTGGAAGGAATGATTGGAAGAGCAGGCGGTGTCAGTGCTGGAAGGAATGATTGGAAGAGCAGGCGGTGTCAGTGCTGGAAGGAATGATTGGAAGAGCAGGCTGTGTCAGTGCTGGAAGGAATGATTGAAAGAGCAGGCGGTGTCAGTGCTGGAAGGAATGATTGGAAGAGCAGGCGGTGTCAGTGCTGGAAGGAATGATTGGAAGAGCAGGCGGTGTCAGTGCTGGAAGGAATGATTGGAAGAGCAGGTGGTGTCAGTGCTGGAAGAGCAGGCGGTGTCAGTGCTGGAAGGAATGATTGGAAGAGCAGGCGGTGTCAGTGCTGGAAGGAATGATTGGAAGAGCAGGCGGTGTCAGTGCTGGAAGGAATGATTGGAAGAGCAGGTGTTGTCAGTGCTGGAAGGAATGATTGGAAGAGCAGGCAGTGTCAGTGCTGGAAGGAATGATTGGAAGAGCAGGTGGTGTCAGTGCTGGAAGGAATGATTGGAAGAGCAGGTGTTGTCAGTGCTGGAAGGAATGATTGGAAGAGCAGGCGGTGTCAGTGCTGGAAGGAATGATTGGAAGAGCAGGCGGTGTCAGTGCTGGAAGGAATGATTGGAAGAGCAGGCGGTGTCAGTGCTGGAAGGAATGATTGGAAGAGCAGGCGGTGTCAGTGCTGGAAGGAATGATTGGAAGAGCAGGTGGTGTTAATGCTGGAAGGAATGATTGGAAGAGCAGAGGGTAATGTCAGCATTGCAACAGGGGATTGGAGGTGTCAGTGTTAGGTGGAAAGATAAGAGGACTTTAAGTATGGCCTAGAATTAGGGTAGGAAAGGAATGTCGTGATTAGTCGAGTCCTGCTTTGTCGTGAGGAATGGTAGCACAAAATTACCCTTTGGAATGTCCCCTCATGGAATGTGATCAATAACTTGTAAGTGGATGTCACGAGCATGACTAATGAAACAAATACTTGTACCTTTGCAAAATGTTTGATGTAAGTTCTTAGACATATTACATATCAAGTTGACTAGTAGTTGTATATTTTTACTGATCATTGGTATTTAACATTATTATAAACTCTATCAAGTACTTATGTCTATATATATATATTTTTTTTTTTCCAGCAATGAAAAAATACAAGCCAACTGATGCCACCACCAACCCCTCTCTGATCCTCCAGGCTGCCAACATGGAGCAATATGCCCCCCTCATTGAACAAGCTGTTGAATATGGCAAGAAGACTGGAAGGTAAGAGAAGATTATTATTATTTTTGCATTATATTGAGATATGATAATTTTTTTATGGATTATATTTATATTGCTTATTGCACTGTACAATGTTTTATCTGCAGTTGAGACAATGATTGTGAATGATTGATTACTGTAGTTTATTGAATGTAGGCCTCCTTCAAAAGAAAAATTTAGATGTGTTTCCAGTGTGGAAACAGAGCAGAGAGAGTTGTGTAATGACCCTGGGTGTGTTCATGGCCTGTGAGTTCTGCCAGGCACTCCAGAGATGTGGAAACTCAGGCTGCCTACTGGAGCTTGTGAGAAAGTTTGGCCCAAGGCTACAGCAGTCCATATGCTGGACTGTCGTGTTGCCTTGCTATTGATATGTGCATTACTCTTCTAGATTCTTTTTTTTAGTTTTAGTATTGATTTAATGAAAAAAAACAAATCATCAAGTTATTATTTGACATGTTCTTTTGACATTATTATTGTATAACTGGTAATAACATAGAATTATTCATTTAAGTTGATGTTGCAAATATTTTTATTAATAATCTCTACATTTAACTTGAAGATTAAATGTGTGCTGTTGCCCTTTACATTGAAAAGCTTTGCTTTCTCTGTGGCAGAAGAGCTGTGTCTGTGTAATCTTGCCAGGAGCTTTGAAAGGCTCAGTTATGCAAATGAGTACATGATTCTTGTGGGAATTCAAAGCCATGGATTAGAAATAATACAGAATTGTTTTTTCTTCATTTTTTTCTATGTTAGGTGTTTCAAAACCTTATAGTTTACTATCTGAACCTTAGACTTTTTTCTTTTTATTTCATTTTCCAGAAGTGGAAAGGGAAAAACAAGACAACAATTAGGTGTATGATTGTGGGTTAACCTGAGTGATGGAAAGAGTGTTGCCAACTTACAGAGATAAGACTTTAGTCATGTAAAGCGACACTAATATCATGTTTCAAACTTCAACTCTCTATTTATTCTTCACGAATACTAATATAAAGTAGTGTTTAAAGTTATAATAATTAATTGTATTATAACAATATTATAAATGATATTGCAAAACTAAGCCAGCAACTACAGAAAATTCATACTATATTCTACAAAGCTGTAAATATGTAGTGGTGAGTGAAAAAAAAAATTGCTTCAGGCAAAATTCTTGGCAAAGCCTCCCCATCATGACTTACCAAGATAGGGAAAGGAGAAGGGAGGCAGGTAGGGTGGAAAGGGTTGTGTAAGAGTGATGTTATAGAAAAGAGATTTGATGAACGATGATTTCGTTGTTTTAATATAGAGGGATCCTTTTGAATAGATTTGGGCTACTTGTTTTTTCATTATTATAAAGATATACCAGATTTGATAGCCTAATTTTTTTTTAATGTATAATTTATTTATATTTTAATACAAATAGGATGAAATGGTACTCCCATTTTGAGTAACATACAGTAACTGTCATGGTATATTTTGAGAATAATCAAAGCTTTTTTACTTCCTGTATGTTTGTGATGATAATCTAGAGCCTAGACTGTAAATCTGAAAGTCACTTTCTAGTGTAATCAAGAGTGTTACCTTGGCAAGTGTTGGTGCGTGAGGCGTGACAGTGGTAGCCAGCCGAGTGTGACAGTGACTCATACAGCTGGCTTATCATCCATCACATCATGAGAGAGAAAGATACAGCATCATGATAAAACTGGTTTTAATTGTATGACAGTGTACAAATTTTATTGTGTAAAATCCCAAGAGTAAGGATTCTCCCTTCCTCTCTCACTCGCAAAACCAGAACCATTTGTCCTTGAACACTTATTTTTTTTCCTAGTAAGGTTCTGATGGGGAGTTCCTCAGGAAGTCCTTTTCTTTTATTTGTCTTTTTTTTTCTTTAAGGGATATCCCTGTCATTCTGTATGCGGAGTTGTAATTTCCTATTGCTTTAGATATATATATATTTTTTTTATGTATGTTTATTTTTTATGATTCTGACTAGACATTCTTCAGAGTATTATTCTTAACATTTATATTTACAGCAATGCAGAAGAAAAGTTGACAGCAGCAATGGACAAGCTGTTTGTCTTGTTTGGATGTGAAATTCTCAAGATTGTCCCAGGACGTGTTAGCATTGAAGTTGATGCTCGCCTAAGCTTTGACAAAGTGGCCAGTGTCACCAAGGCCAAGAAATTCATCTCCATGTTTGCTGAGGAAGGCATTGATAAGGAACGTATTCTTATTAAGCTGGCATCCACCTGGGAAGGCATTAGTGCAGCAAAGTAAGTTTTTGTAAACTAAGTTATTACAAACTTTTTTTTTGTATCTGTTTGGCTGTATATTTTCATAAATTTGTATCCTGCATATAAAGTAACATACAATATATATCTTTTTCATAATGCCAGTTAAAATTGATGTTTGCATCAGTGTTTGCTTTGCCTTTATATAAGGCTGAAAATTATTTTAAAAGCAAGATTTAAAAAAAAAAATTATGTTCACTACTAGCTGTGTCAGAGAGAGAAATCATGTAGACAACCTAATCTTTATCCAAACTTTAATCAACATAATTGAAACCTGATAATTCCAGAGAGCTTGAGGAGGAGCACGGAATCCACTGCAACCTCACACTCTTGTTCAGCTTCGCCCAGGCTGTAGCATGTGCAGAGGCAGGAGTGACTCTCATTTCGCCTTTCGTTGGACGTATCCTTGACTGGTGAGTCGGTTTATTTCTATTCCTTTTTTTTTCACAGTATGATTACTAGGGTTAATTATACTTTGGTGGAAGATTTTTTTAATTGGCAGTTATGTCTCAGGATATTTTTGAAACAAGTCTTCAAAATACTGAATATATAGTAAATTGAATTATAAACAAGATGTAAACACAGTTTTCCCAGATCTAAAAAAAAATAATAATAATAATTCAGAATAAGAAACATAGATGGTGAATGCATTGCGTATATATTATATATAATGTGCAACCTTTAATGCCATTCAATAATAAATAAGTTGGCATCAACAGGTATGTGGCAAACACAGGCCAAAAAACGTATGAAGCCCATGAAGATCCTGGTGTTAAGAGTGTCACCAAAATCTACAACTACTATAAGAAGTTTGGATACAAGACTGTTGTTATGGGAGCTTCCTTCAGAAATGATGGTAAAATGCTAGCTTTTTTTCCTTTTTCTTTTTCAATTTTCTTTGTTTTGCATCACCTTCTATTTTTTGTGCATACGATCTGAAGTTGTGTGTTACAGATTTCGGTATGTTTCAGCATGTTTGCTTTTATGTCAGAGTTTGAGTAGTCCTCATTTCTTACTGCTTACAGAGATTGTCAAATGCTTTTCTTTTTTAAGGTGAAATCCGGGAGCTTGCAGGATGTGATCTTCTGACTATTAGCCCAAAACTCTTGGAACAACTTCAGAACTCAAAGGAACCCGTGACCCAGCGTCTGTCTGAAGCCAGTGGTAAGTTCTTTTTTCTTTATGTTGGGTACACATGAGATTGCAGTTCAAAGATTTAGTCTGTCAGGCTTTATGTATATCTATTTATAAACATTTTTTTTTTTTTTTTTTTTTTTTACATGCTAAGCCATATAGTGCTTTTGAGGAGGGGGGGAGGGAGATGATGTGGTTTCTCATTGAAAAACTGGTGAAGAATATGAATGCTGGAGTAGCCAAGTACTTTCCTTCTGAAGAGAAGACCAAGAGTTTACTTTTTTTCAGTGGTGTAGTTCACTCATAAGTATATTTCATCATGTTAAAAATATTTTAAACTATTAGCATGTTTTTTTTAATGATTTTATAATAAGGATTTGGAATTTAAATAAATAAATATGGTGTAATTTTAACAGCAAAGAAACATGATTTGGAGAAGGTTGAAATGAAGGAACCCAAATTCCGCTGGGAAATGAACGAAGACCAGATGGCTACAGACAAGCTCTCGGAAGGAATCCGCAAGTTTGCAGTAGATGCCATCAAGTTGGAGAAGATGCTTGTAGAGAAGTTGAAGTAATTGCCACATTCCATAATGTTCCTAATAGGTTATGGTGTACTGCCATTCCAACATTGTTCAAACAGGAATTTTTATTTTCTTACTAGTGAATCCTGGAACATTTAATTTCCATATTTATTATGAACACATTTCATAAGTACACTGAAGATAGGTGCCTGCTTGTCAATGTAAGGTTAATGTATGGATGCTTGTTTGGAAGAAATGATAAGAAAACATATTGGTAAATGTTTAAAAAAATGTAATGGTTGTAAATCCTGATGGCTTGCAACATCTGGTGTCAGGGCAATTAAAGTGGTTCTACTGGTAAACCTCATGTACTGGGACTGTTTTCCTGGGTGCATGGTATTGGGATACTTGTAATAGTAGTAGTAGTAGCAACAGCTCGTAGTTTGGAGTTGGCTTTGTTAAAGTTGCTTTCAATTTTTTATTTTTTTTAGAATAGTTTTGTTTTCCTAATGTTTGCTTCAGTTATTTGGAATTGTAACTGTTTTACTAATATTTACAAATGAAAAATGTTACTATTACAGCCAAAGAAAGAAAAGAAATTTTATTATGTTTGTGAATTAGTACTCTCTACATCTTATCAACAGTAAAACTGTAATTAAGTTAAAATATCATATATTTTATATAGTATATTTGCTAACAAAATGTATTTAGTCAAGCAGTTATACAAGGGTAGTAATTGTATATTGGAATAGGAAAACTTTCATACAGTTAATGATAGTACTGCAGTGAAACTGCCATCTATATCACATTTTCCAATATGCTTAGGGTTGCCTGCAATTGTATTTCATACACAGGATTCTTAATAAAGCAATGTTATTCACAAATCATTTTCCTGCACCCTTTTGCACACTGCACAATGGCAGGTGTTTTTTTAATGTTTGGACACAACTGTTCTTATCTAAATCTTATTAAAATTGATTTTTTAAAATCTTGTTGGTACAGGAAAGCAAATATCCAAATTATACTTGACATTTTTATCAGTGTGATTCTGATATTTTTCCCCATGTTGGAGGACAATTGGCCCATTTATATATCTAATGCCTAGAAAGAGTTGACACAAAAGTTCTTTAAGTGAAACAATATTTTTTAGTTGATTTTCGAGTCCTGACCTCAAAGTCAACTACTTGAAAGTACACTTTTATTCATGCCATTATTTTTTTTATTTTCTTTTTTTCTTTGTTTTTTTAATCTTATCACACAGACCTTCATAAGTGGTGCTGTGTTGCTCTTGCTTCTATGCTTTTACTTTGAAATGCCTCTTTGGATAATGCTTATTTTGTATGTTTGGCCACGACTGAATACCAAGATTCCAATTTATACATTTATTTTTTTATTACAGTGTCTTCCTTATTATAACAAACCAGCTTGCATTTTCAAATTCAAGTATTCACCTCTTAAACAAATGTAGATTATATTCAATCTTAAGGTGCATTAACTGGTGAAAGCCAATGTTGGTACTCCCAACTGTTTTTATATTAGTCAGTTTTATCCGAGTGAATATTTAAAGTGTGCATTTTAAAGTAGCTAAACACCATTCTCACTACTCACCAGATGCATGTTCTGTCTTTTCCTCCCTTATTTATTTCCAAAGCTTGCTTAGGTTTGACCACATATGTATCAATTTTGTAGTATATTTTGTCTAGTATAATCAGGCATTTACTTTCTTTTTTAAGAAAATAGGATACAGCATTTCATGTTAATGGAAGAGTCCAGTTCTTTAGTTCTTCAGTAGTAAAGTTCCTTCTTTTAAAGTTTACATCAGTTAATTAAAAGTATCTGCTGCATCAAACCAAAGTTTTTAATATTAGAGTGCTACTACTTACTAGTACTTGTCTTTCAGGAGTACAGCAGCCAGATCTATCTTCTGTTGCTACAAGGCATAAAAAAAAATCTTTGGTCTGTTTTCACCTTTTAACATAGATATTTATTGTGGGTTGTTTTACAGTATAGTCATATACAGCAATATTTACAGTATTTAAGAATAAATAAAATTCCCCAACTTCAAATTGGTAAGAATAAGAAAAAAAAACTGTCAATGGCATAGTTTGATAAAGAAAAAAAAAATCTGCCTGCCATGACACACTTGTGAGAAAAAATATAATAATAATGATGTACTACAACTGTCATTTTCAATTTCATCCTACATTCCTGCAACTGTCAATTCCAAAAAGATTAAAAAAAAGTGAAGGGAACAATTTAATTTGCTGAAATGTATTTAGGTGGAGCAGGTGGTTCAAATTCTCCCACTTCCTCATCATAGTAGTTGGCAGCTCTGAATGGCCTGAGCTCCCAGCTAATGCGGTCCTCCATCTTGGTCAGGGGAACATCAAGGTCCTCGAGAGTTGGAAGTCCGGTGGTAGTATCAGATACTGCCTCCTGAAAAGGGCCAATACTTATTTTTAAAAGGTATCCTCGATAATGATAGTAACATATATGTCTACTGATGAAAGAGCAACGTGATTTCTTAACACACAAGCAGCATAAATCTTTGTTTTGGGCATTTCATTTTACCTTCCCTTATAGAAAAATGTACACACTAAAAATTATATCCTTCAGCAACTGTCTTCATATACTGTTACTGCTACATTTACATTTTCATAAAATGAATACACCCAACCAATCTTAAACTGTTGATAATGGGGTGCATTTAATAAGTGTAACAGTAATTTAAAAAAAAAAGGGAAAAAGCAATGTTGGACTTACCCTCTCTACCTTATCCCTGGTAAGTGTGTTGACAGGCCATGATGGGCAGAATTCTGTGATCCTTGCCTTCACCTTGAAGAATGGGTCCCATTTCATGTCATAACTCATGTAACCATAATTCTCGTCTTTGCGCATAACGCGATGGAACCAGTCAACCAGCTCAATCAACTCGTAACGGCGTGGGCTGAAATAATTGCAATCATTACAGGTTTTTATTAATATATATAATAAAAAAAAAATAAAAAATATACATATATAAAAATAAATGCTGATATGCTGTGATTATTATTTTAATCAGAAATAATGAAGCTACTATCTAAAATTACAACCAAATCAAAATAATTACACTGCAGTATTCTGCAAAGTACTTACCCAACAGCCTCGTATGTCTTTCCAACAGCTTCATGATCCTTTACAGCATTAACAATGCCTTGGGCCACATCACTAACATAAACTGGCTGCTTCCAGATATCCTTGCCAGCCTTGGGCAGGGGCAGGAGACGTCCCTGGTGGCGCCACAAACCTGCATAGTATCTGAAAAGACAGCACTTATATGGAATATGTTGCATTTGAGACAGCTGAATTGATTTCATATCAGCTAGATTTTTACCAGATATATGACATAATATTCATTCAAAACAATTCAGATATTTACCTGAGGAAACGATCTTCCTGGCCATATACATCACTGGGGCGGAAAACAATTGCCTCGGGGAAAACAGCCCTCACAGCCTGCTCTCCAAGGCCCTTTGTCTTCAGGAACTGAGAGCCTCCCTTGACAATGTAACCCTGTGATGTAAGATGAACAGCATTTGAAAAACACAAAAAAACAAATTTAATTCAATACAAAATCATAATTGCAGAAAAAAAAATGTTTAAACTGACTACATTACCTCATGTTCAATATTGGAGTTCAAAGCAGAAACATGAATAAATTTCTCAACTCCCATCTCCTTGCTGATGCGTGCCAGTCTCTCAGCTCCTTCAATATGAACCTGGAACAAAAGCAAAGACATATTGGGTCTATTGATTGAGATGACAGTAAAGGACAGTACTAACGCAGGTACTCCTGTTTTAGTAACTAGTTCTGTATACAATTTATATCCCAAGATTTTAATTTCCTAAAATCATAATTTAAGCTAATTAAGAAGAGAAACAAGCAATGATTTTATGTCTTAGAATGTATGCACTTCTTACAGTTTCTATCAAGATGTTTTCTTTACCCTTTTAACTATGAGAGAGTATTCTATATTCAATATTTCAATATCTATCACCCTGATTTCATAACTTTCAGTTTATGCACCAACACATGATACTAAAGAGAAAGCATCTTTGTAAAAGTTTTGATTACCTCAGACATCTTTATTTTCTCAAATATATATTTTACTGTAACGTGCAACAATATGCTTCGGTAAAATTCTTGATATTCATGCAAAATTATACAAACCTAAAATAATTCCCTACTGCAAGGGAAGACTATTCTTGAGTGGAGGTAATAAAGTGATGCTCTGAAAACTGTACTTGCATCACAAGGTACCCATGCCATAAGACCTACTTTATTTAAATTTTTACTGTTTTCCCCAACATCTTGCTAATTACTTACAATAACGGAGGGTGGGATAGCTAACCTTTTCGAAGGAGAAATTCATGGTTTCCCAGTCACGACCTATTAGGTTGATGACGACGTTGGAATGCTTGACTGCCTTGCGGATGACCTCTTCGTCAGTCAGGTGGTAAGGGATGAAGAGCACCTGGCCCAAGTCACCAGCCAACTTCAAGGGCCTAACGTCATAATGGTCTCCACGGTATGGGATTATCATCTGAAACATTAAAAAGATGTCATAATGGTCTCAAAAAGTATGGAATTATCAAGTAGCAAAATATTACAAAGACATCACAGTATGATATTATCATCTGTAACAAAGTATTATGAAGACATATATAGCGAGTCGTATCCTAGATGGAAAAAGACTAATGTAATATAATTATGTTATCCATGATTTTCACGAAAAGCTCATCAACTGCCCAACTATATTCTACTGACCATATGCCCTGAATGTTAGTGGGTGGATTACAACATTTATTAATACTTAATAAATTCCTGAACAGGAAAGAGATGTTAGTATCAACAGTTAATGAACAACAAAACATAAACCTTGTATAACATAATCATATAAACTTGCCAACTACACCTTAAAAAGTACCTAAAAATATATATATATACAAAACATCAGTGGAAAACTCGGTACATCTGAAGTGAATACTCTGGTTATCTTTCAGGAGGATAAGGAATATATTTATATAACAAGAGAAAGTGTTAGAGTAACCCTCATACATTAAAATAGCTAACAACATTGAATGGCAAGAATATCCTTATTAAAAAGGGATCTGATATGGTATATACAAATATCAATTCTATATATAAAGGCATAGATGAGACTGAATAACTTAACAGATATAATTAAAATGTGAGCGTCATGCTGGTGGCAAGGCCAGCGAGCTGTGAATACACTATGGCAAGATGGCCATGCGCAGCTGAATCAGCCTTGTTGTTAATGGGTTAATTACACCTCTAGGGTTGTGAAGTTATTTAGTCTCATCTACACTTTTAAAGAAATTTGTAAACTTGAACTCTGTTCAACAATTCTGTTAATTAACTCACCTGCGTCCCAGTCTTTCCCAAGCGATTGCAAACATATCGCCCCATGAAGCCTGAGGCACCAAAAATGGTTGCAACATTGCCGGAAAAGGATGAACGCCCGCCTCGCCCCCTCTTCAGGGCTGACACCTCAGGCCTTGTCAAGAAGTGCACATCTGAGGAATGGCGGTGCTGCACTGCCACAACAGCACCGAGACGGGCATTTAGCCCGTTACCTGTAATCAGTTTGTGCATTACAAAATGTCCAAATGCTTGTAAAATGTGTTTTAGAAGAAAATCACACACACACACTATCTTTGCCAGAAAAAAGTTACCATAAAATGGTGTAACTATGAATATTTGGGTATTTCATACACTTCTGGATAAAATGTAAAAAGCTAAATTACTGGTAATATAGCTGTATTTTATGGAAAAGGAGATCATTTTTAGATGCAGGTACTGCATGATCTCAAATATTTTAGATATATCTTGCTCAAATGGGTAATGAAAGCTATGCTCTGAAAAAGCAGTCCTTACTTGGGGTCTAAAGTGCCTGAGGGATAATTGAGTGCCAGTGATTGTCAACCCTAGTAGTCCTGACTTTATTATCTCTTAAATACAAGTTTAGAGCTTAACCCATTCATGCCGGGGCTATTTTGGCTCTAAATGGCTGGGGTATTTGAACGCATAAGCCTAATGCTTCAGAATTCTCGGGCGCACTAGCTGTGAGTGAGCGCTGTATGCCCACTCGCCCAACGCACTGGCCTTGACTAAGTATCTCGTCTCTGCCATCTGACCCAAAAAACACTGAATGTGATAGCAAGTCAACTGGCACGAATGGGTTAATACTGTAAATGAGTCGCGTATACATATGAAATTAATATTGTCAATATAAATGGGTTGCTTCTGTGATATTTACCAGTGTGTGCATTGATTTCTTTAGATATTTTTCATTTCATTAACATAACACTACTTAAATAAATATCAGAGCATCAACTTGTAAGTTGTGCAATCTTTATTAACAAATATGGTAATGATAGGCTGTCTATGTTT
The DNA here is from genome assembly GCF_977035675.1 of Penaeus japonicus. Lineage (NCBI taxonomy): Eukaryota > Metazoa > Arthropoda > Malacostraca > Decapoda > Penaeidae > Penaeus > Penaeus japonicus. The sequence goes on from NW_028234433.1 coordinate 16,391,254, forward strand.
ACTATCCAGAGATATAAGAGAGGAGTCTAGAGCTTTTGCCCCAAATAAAACACTTAGTTCTAATTCACTTGATTTTTTGGAATCTCTTTTTCACTTACAGAATTTGCTGTAATTTTTCCTCCCGTTTCTTGCTCATGTTCCATGTTTCACTACCACATAAAGGGACTGAACACACACAAGATTTCAATATTTGATTTCTTACAACGGGAGTGATCTGGTTTGCCAAAACATTCACTAGGGCTTTCAAAAATTTCTTTGCTATACCTATCCCTTGTTTTATTTCTGTTATATCTGCTATTGTTTGTCAAAATACTACCTAGATAACTAAACAGTTCTACCTGCCTGATGTTCTACCTCACTCCATTTGACACATAGTTTGTCACTTTCTATAACAATTTTGTCTACAATATCTGTAAGTTCTTTTCTGAGTCTGTTATGAGTGTTATATCATCTGCATATCTTTGTTGATATCTTCCCCAAGTACCCTGATACCTTCCATGCTTTTTACCTCTTTCATAATCACTTAACTGCAAAAACAAAACATGTCTGAGGATTGTACACATCCTTGCCTGACCCCTTGTTTGATCTCAACATATTTACTTAATTGATCATCTATATTATTTGGTGCTTGTTGTCTCCAGTAGAGATTCTTTTTTAAATGTAAGTCTTTGCCATCAAGATCTATACTGTTCAGTATTTGCATCCAACTCTTATGTCATACTTTATTCAAAGCCTTTACATAGTCAATGAGACAAATATTTATTTATCTATTTATATATTTATTTATTATCTATTTATTTATTATATATATACTTTTTTTTTTTTTTTTTCATTTGCCCATCCTTTAAACTATTAATCTCATCAGAAATACTGCATTTCTAGTCCCCCTGTTTTCCATAAGACCATCTTCTGATATCTGTGTCCTTATTTTGCTTCTTACTGTTAACTCATTGCAGAGGGGTGTCAAGATATACATGACACGGGAGCTTTAACCTGAAGACAGGCATCATGGCATACATGATATTCAGGAATTTTGGATAACTGTTATTTTATTGTGCTATTAGTAATGAGTGAGTGATAATGACAATTGGAATCATAATTACTATAATGCCATAATATCAAGCAAAATGGGTTTCACATAACATCCAAAACCTAGATGGCACCACTTTCTTCTAGCACCAGCAGGAAAGAGAGCCTTGAATGGCACCCGTCCATGGTCTCTAGCAAGCTCTATCTTTATAGAGTGATGGTACACAGCAAGTTGTCAACATCTTGCTCTATAATACCACCAATGAAGGATGTGAAGGTAGAACGAGAAGAGGAAAGTGACTCAAACAATGCCCAGTGTCTACAAGGTACCCCTGTGCCAGAAGGGATGCCTTTTACTGTTGCACTCACAGTCATAAGCACAGGTTTCCTTCCTCTTCCCTACCTTTTCTCGTATTATCTTCATTGTAAATGGTTATACTTTTTGTATTCATTCATGATAGTACACAAATACAAAAACATAAGTTGCTTTTTGTCCTCGCATAAACAGCAATACTTCTATTACACTGAGTACAAAGAAAATAATGAGTTTATATGGCCCCTTTACTACAATTTTAGACAACTGCAGCATTGATAGACACATATGTCTCTAAATACAATACAATAAAATAAAAAAAATTACAAATACAAAAATGGCTTTAGTTTTACAATGAGTGACTGAACGAGTGTGGGGAAAGTCAAGGTATGTTGCATGAAGCAGCCTCACTCTGAGATAAATCCCATCCTGGAGACTGGGTAAGCAAATCTATCCCCCATCTGCAATGGGTTAACAAAACAACTTTAATTCTTATAATATGACTAATTAAACTAATTATGCTCTGCAAATCTCATCTCGTGGCCCAAGACTTTTTCAGTAGTGCAATAAATACTGATTTTGATAGCTTATAGGGGTTGAACATGTATCAAGGGTATATTTGTAGCATATATCAGTGAATTTTACGACATTCTTCATAGTTCACCACAAAATTCCCCTGAGCTATTTCATGACCCCTTTTATTTAGGCCCTGAGGGTGGGGATTAGGGGAGGATAAGGGGGAATTACTGGTAAATTTGACTATATATGAAACTAATATTGTGGCAATTAGTATGGAAACACTATTCTGAAAATTTACTCACTGGTCATAATATTCTAATGGGTCATATTCTGCAACTGAAATATTGCATTTTAGCATGGTATAATCAAAAAGCTTAGAATATCAATTTAAAAGTTCAAAAGAACAACTTGAAATTAACATCATTGGTAAATTTTCCGAATAGTGCCGCATTACTAAATACCACAAAAGTGGTATTGATGGATTCCTCTCACTCTGTACTATCCACAAATTGCTTTAAAAAAGGGGGACCTAGATTGTGGGGTCCAAGGGTGGAATCGTGCATTATATCCACTATATATGAATAGCAGAGGTTGAAAGCAATCTATCCATACCACTTTTGTGGTATTTAGTACTGCAGTGCTATTTGGAAAATTTACCACACCATTTATCCAAGGTGACGCTTCCAAAGTTGGCACACATATCAAGAGGTGCAAACATATTTTTGGCAAAACATCAGACGTCCATTTCCAGCAATAGTATTGGCCCTTGCTACCAGAAGGGTGTGAATGATATCAAGAACACTAATGGGTAATCTTTAATGACATACTAAAAACAAAAGTGGTATGATGAAAATAGCAATTTTGATTTCTGGTGAGCACTACCCCTTGTAACCTCCTTAAAGGGAGATTAAATCGAGGTTCCATAAAAGCCAGAACAACATTTACCACTAGCCACTGTTTTGACAGAGATATGGATAATGGTAAGGTTCAGCAAATACTTTTATAATAATGCCTATGAACTTGTAACTTGGACATTGACGGACTGTAGTCCGTCTAAACGTCTTATTTTCAATAAAATGATAGAGTTCCCTAAGATTTGGAGCGTTTTTCAATGTAGAATTAAACTCAAGACGTAACACTGCTCAAATACCGCTCCATTAAAGAAAAACCAAGGATAAATTGATGAAATTATTGAAAGCCGGGAAGTCCATGAGAAATCAGCTGATCAACACCATGTAAACAAAGGCAGATTTTCGCCCAAGAACCAAAGATATATAACAAGAAAACCTATTTCCGTGATCCCCAAAGAACGGCATTGCTCGGGCTACATGTATCATAGGTCATATGTCTAAAAAAGAAAATTAATCAAGCCTTACGAAGCGAAAGGACGTTCTTCTGAAGAGCCATTCTGGTGGCCGTTCCTCTCACCGTCCTGCCCTCTGGTGGACGAGGAGAGAGCTGCGTTATTTTCACTACAATATCATTTCATCAGTGGGATACATTCAGCTAATTTGATTCGATATTTTTAATAAGGAAAAATATCTAGATTTTGTAGATTATTTTAGAATGTTAAAAGGCGTATTATTAGGTGAAAGTTATGATTCAGAGTTTAGAGAGTACTTTTGAAAATCTTTTTCAGGAAAGGATCTTAGGTTCTAGTACTTTGGCTAGTATTATGAAAGCCGTCACCTTATTTTAATACTCGACCTGATGTTGATTATGTTATGAATTTATCATAGCAATTTCCATAATCATATAAACGCAATACATCCACAAACTCTTCGTCTTCAGGTATATATTAAAGCGAAACGTAACATTTGCAAGCAAAGCCCTATAACACAACTAAAAACAATCATAACCGTAACAAACACAGCAAATTTGACCTGTATCAAAAATAACCCCACAACAACTCGGAAAAAAGAATACCCTTTCCTTCCCCTTGAACAGCCACCTCGGGGCTTCTCTCTCCCGAATACTGTCGGGGTCTTGCGCGCCTCGTCCCTGGAACAGTCCTAAATGCGCACAGTCGGGAGAGAACAACATGAAGACACCAAAAACACCCGATAAATTAAGCTCCTCGCATTTCTCCAAGGTAATTAGGTCTAGGAGGGATAGCGGGATGAATGGGGATTGCAATTGTGTTGAGAGGGAGTGATTAGGAATGTTGAAGATGGGAGATTATTTATAGTTTTCTGTCGCTGAGCTTTTTGTTGTTAATCCTCATGGCGCTGAGTCAAGGGACTTCGCTGTGAACTTTTAAGTAAATGGAATATGTGTCTTTTGCGATTGTGATTCATTATTATTCGGGGGTTTAGGCCAACTTGGTCTATATTCCGTTTGGTTAGTGTTATTTCCTTGGCCTTTTAGAGGAATGTACTAATGCGGGTGTTTATTTCCATTTATGGTTATGATAACACGGGGTGTAATATTTACGGTTGGGATGTTCAAATTTGGGTTATGGGGGTCGTATGAATTTCTTGTAGCAATACGAGTATATGTAGATTTTCTTTACTACTTTAGAAAAGTTGTTAATAAGATAGAGCAATATTAGTTCTGAGAAGATTAGCAATATTGATACTGAGAGAGAGCATGTGATAGTTATTTTGGGTTGCCAAGTTGGTTATTATTTAGTTGCTTGGTGACACTTGATTTATCAAAGAAACATGTGCTTTTCTGGTGGTGGTTGATGTTCTTAATTAAAATATATACATTATTTTTTGTGAAGAATACCCATTATTGTGGTTTGCCCTTTTCCCTCCACCCAAACAATCTTGGGAATCGTGTAGAACAGAGGATTGAATGGCGGGAAGTAGTGAATACAGTGGGGATATTGCATATTGAAAGCTTTGAAAGGCAATATTTAAGAAAAAGAAATGCACATGATTATAAATATGTTGAATTTACACATCTTGATTAACTCATCCGTGATGGGCATTTTTCGCAGTGGATTTTTTGCTCAAAATTCAAGCTAGTTATTCCTTCAGTTTTGTAAATAGAGTATCATATCAAATGCTAATTAGTATGACTTTGCTTATATGTCATATAGATTTATATATTATAACATTAGTCTAGAAAATAGAACTCGCAACATCTTCAGATTCCTAGTCCAGGCAGATTGATGTGTATTTGACATGGGATTACTATTCATATGCTAATTTATTCGAAATATTTCATGGTATTTATCTTTAAGATACATATTAAAGGGAATCTGAAGATTTGTACTCATGTCTGAGTTTCTACGTAACCTCAACAGATTTGATCAATGTCAGATTTGTAGAAATGAAACTTGTCAAGTCCATGCCACCATTCGAATGAGTGAAATTTCATGAGGTACTTGGTGGTCTAACCTGTTTTGCTTATTTTCCTACATATTCATCATAATACTGGTATTTGAAGTATATAGAAAACTTTTTTTTATTTAATCTGTTTAGTCCTTGTAAAGTTCTAGTGCTAATATAATGTGTAATGGTGTTAGGCATTTGGCAGAAAACCAATTCTTTCCCCTGGATCCCCAGTGGTTATGTTCAAACAACTCTATCTTACATATCCCTTTTTTTCCTGCTCATTATTCTTTCTTTTATGCTATAAATGTGTTCAAGTAGTAAAGAAACTGACCATAACCCGTTAACGACAGGGCTATTTTGGCTTCAAATGGTCGAAACGCTGGGATATTTCAAACACACAAGCCTAATACCTCGGGATTTTCACCTGCACTGGCTGCAGCCAAGGGTTACATGCCCGATCACCCAGTGTGCCGGCCAGGAGGATAACCATGATGAAATGTCTCGTCCCTGGCAGCTGAACACTGCCACCACTTGACACAATATATTGTCACCCATCGTTATCAGGTTAACTACTGTTTTACAGGAACCAAAAATAGATTTACTAAGCAAATTCCATTACAATTTATTTATGATTATATTGCAAATATAAAGTTTGGAAATGAGTTAAAATAAAAATATTTAACCCCTAATTGACATCCCGTGGTCGGCAGATCGAGCCCCGACCAGGCTTTTGAGTTTCCACTGTCGTGTGCCGATTCTCTCATGAATCGGCACACGTTGACACAGGGGGCTCGCCTCAGTGCACATAAGCCTGGCGAAGCATCTGCTCCACAAATCTAGGTTATCTTTCTCTCTCTCCCTCCCTCCTTCCCTCTCTCCTTCTCCCCCTCTCCCCCTCCCTCCCTGCCTCCTCTTCCTCCTCCTCTCTCTCTTCCTCCCTCCCTCTCCCTCTCCCTCTCTCTCCTCTTCTCCCTCTCTCTCCTCCTCCTCTCCCTCCTCTGTCTCTCCCCTCTCCTCCTCCTTTCTTCCATTTCCTTTCCCTTTTCTTTCCCTTTTTCTCCTCTTCCATCTCTGTAAGGCACTGATACTGATATTATGTGACCCAAGACATTGATCATGTATGACTACTTAATTCAATGCAATATCGATGGCAGTGTGTCTTGACCTGACGCATCCTGCTTCCTTTTGTGTTCGTTTCTGCCTCGGAACACAAGCTTTTCTAGGCAGCTGTGTTTGCTAACGGAAGATCCGAGGCAAAGAAAGTGACTGAAGATTTTTACTTAAGGACATGTAAGGATCATACAGACATACGGATCAGGACAGAAAGGGCAGACAGACAGACTAGAGCGAACAGCTCTGACCTCTGGCCTTCAGCCAGGGTCTGGTGTAATTAACAGTCCATAATAAAGACCATGGCACTTGAATGTCTGTCTCTTATCCACCGACCTACAACCAGGGCATCAAGTGGTTATAACAACTGCTCTCAGTGGTGGGTTACAACTGATGGCACTGGTGGCTTACAACGAGTGCCAGCAGGTGGCTTACAATCTCCTCTTCTTACTACTCCTCTCCTCCTTTTCCTCTTTCTTCTCCTCCTCTTCCTCTTACTCAGTCCTGTCTCCTCTTCTCAATCCTCTCTCCTCTTCCTCATTCCTATCTTCTCTCCCGCTCACCTCTTCCTCATTTCTCAACCCTCTATCCTTTTCCTCACTCCTTTTCTAACTTTCCCTTCTCTCCAGATAGAATGGAAGATATCTGTAGAGATAGAGAGAGAAAGAAAAGAAAGAAAGAAAAAAAACTTTCAGTATGTAGATCATCCGTTTTTTCTTTTGTGTCAAGGGCTTATCATAGCTACCAGTCAAAACATCCTCTCAACTGGCTGGCACCATTTCTTGTTCTCATGAGACTATATATGGTGTGTTGTGACGTTGTAGATGTTATGATGAGTAAATTAGTTTGAATCTTTTCAAAGGCAAGTGATTATATGAGAGCGTATATTTGTATTTTCTTTATTTGCTTTTCAGTTTTTACCGGAGTATGTCGAGTATGCAGAGCGCATACGTAAAACACTCTACTATGGGAAGCTACCAACTACAGATCGACCATCCTTGCCATTCACCAGTGAGGAAGCAGAATTTTTTTATGAAATGTATATGTTGTTGTGGAAGTATTTAGATTGTATTTAGGAAGATGGACAATGAGGTGAATTGACTTGGAATTTAATCAAATAAAATTTCTCACGAAAGGTATATCGGTGGAGAAGTTCAGTGAGCTCTGCCGCCAAGATGGATTGGAAAGACTAGACCTTCGTTATGCCTCTTCTGTCTGCTATGATGCCTGCATTACGCCTTGCTCCCTCATTCTGGCACTGGTTTATCTGGAACGTCTACGCTGCAACAATCCTGAATATCTAGCCACCGCCTCTCCCTCACAGATATTCCTGGTTGCAGTGGTAAGTAATTTTGGTACTCAAGTGAAGCCATGATATTCCCTTTTATTATTTCCCTTTATTTTCCCCCATTCTTCATTCTTCTTCACTTGTAAAAGATGTTACTTATTATTTTTAGATGTACTCAGATGAAGATTTGGGCAACTTGTATTCCACAGGATGCGAAGAAAGTCTAATATATGTAGAATCTGTAGGTTTCATATATATGGCTCTTCTTTTTTTTTGTAAAGTAAATTTGAGAGAAGTAATTCTTTAGGTTTCTGGTTCATGGTAATTTTATTTTCTTAATTATATTATATAATAAAAATGAAAACATATTTAAGACTGAGTATGAACTGTTACTTTGTTTAAAGATGGTGGCAAGCAAATACCTGTATGATGATGGCGAAGAAGATGAAGTTTTCAATGATGAATGGGCCACGTCTGCTGCTCTGCCTTTGTCAGACCTCAACAAAGCTGAGAAGGAATTCCTTGTTGCTATAGTAAGTTATTTGGTAATTCTGGAAAGTCAACACTGTGGAAGCTACTGTGTGATACCAGAGTTGGGACATGATAGGATAGAAAGGCAACCAAAATGGTGTCACAAAATCCAGCATGAAAATGAGTAAATTGTTACTTTCAACATATGAAGCATTAATAAAGCATAAGATATTTCTGAACTGTGTTATACAAAAGTATCTTCAACAATGTTTTATTGTTGACATACAGAGTAGATTTCTTTTTTTTGGGGGGAGGGGGGAACAGGGCCCTGCTATCAAAAGAAGTAGATAGGATCAGATGTTTGGTTTTATTATTAACTCATGAATTATATTTTTTAACTTGGGTTATACATTGAAATAATGAAGATAATAATCTTGATAATAAAAAATTATAATGAATACATTTATTTTAATTATTGTTTTTTTTTATAAGACAGATTTTTAATGCAATTATTGTATCTCTCTTCCTTTCTTAGGATTGGAATCTGTTTGTGGATGCTGATGCATTTCTGAAAGCTTTTGAGCAAGTGGAAGGGGAGGTAGCATGGCGTGAAGGCGAGAGACGGGGCTACTTCACTTACACGGACCTGATGTCACTTGGACGGACACTGCCTGGATCATGTACTGCTGTTTTGAACTTGGTAAGTTTTTTTTTTTTTTTTAAGCCCATCAATTAGTATATTAAAGCTTTTACTCTGCAACTCTTCTTCCTCTTCTTTTTAAATAAAGGTATAGTTTATCTGGTAGTGAACTTTGCAGGCAATTTTCTTCCTTCCTTCCTTCCTTCCTTCCTATTATATGGAGTTTAGAATTAACCAGTGTAACCAGTTTAGGTACTAATTCTTAATCACTTTTTCAGATGAGCCATGTATTTGCTGTTTGTATGGTTGGATACACTGCTGCAATTCTAAGTGCTGTTGCGGGTACTCTGCTAGCGCAGGAGTGCAGTCAGCAAATCAGCACAGCCTTGCACCAATGGACCTCTGATTTGGTTACAACCAGCGAGACTAGTTCTGCTTGTCCAAATACGACAGATTTGCTTACCAACCAAGAATCACTGACACAATCAGTAAATATGCTTCCAGGTAAGATTCATCTACAAGGTGTTATATTTATATTTATATGTGTATTTATATATATGTATTTACATGTGTACTTACATATGTGTATTTATATATATATATGTATGTTTATGTATATATGTATGTGTGTATATATATATATTTATATTTATATTTATATTTATATATATATATTAATATATATAAATATAAATATATATAATGTATTTATATATATATATATATATATATATATATATATATATATATATATATATATATATATATTATTGTATGACTTTTTAATATTGATTCACCTAGGTTCAAGCACCCTTATCCAGTCTGTAACTGAAATGTGAAATGTGACAAAGTGCACATTTGTCTACTTGTATAGTATTTCATATGCAACTCCATTTCAGGTGAGATCGAAAATGCAGAAGAAGTAGGCAATGGAAAAGTTAACCTCACTGGCTTGCCGTCCCATGCCCTTACAACTCTAACTACCTCCATCCTGCTGGCTATATCCTCACCAGGACGAACACGCCACCAGATCCACCAACAGTACCTGACTAAACCAGATGACTGTCATGAATTTGACTTGTCCAGAGGGGAAGCTGTTTGGAAAAAACAGAAGAGTAAAACTTTTGACACCTTTGATGAGCCAGATGATTTAGACTTTGACCCAGC
>NW_028234433.1:16416074-16428574 GCF_977035675.1 Penaeus japonicus
ACATGCAATAAGAATAACCATTGTAAATAATAGATGAATGTATTTTCATTTTTTTATTTGTTTGACCATGGCCAAGTATCACACACACACATACACATACACACACACACACCCACACACAGAACCACACACATACACACACACGCACACACACACACACACACAAACACACACGCAAAAATGGGGTTTCTTCATTTCTAACTTCAACTTCTAAACATTTTTTCTGTTCCTTCCTCCCTTCTTGACTCCATTTTTTGCTGGTTGCCTCTGTCCCGCGGCGACAAGTTAGTCAGAAGTAGATGATTTAAACGATATATTGGATGCCGGTGTCGCTTTTTTTCTTGGAGGGCAAAGGGGAATTATCTGTATAATTTCCCTTTACGTCTGTTATTTTTCTCATCTGTTTGGCATGACGTTCTTGTGTTATTATCATTATGAGCTCTGTTACATGATTCCCCAAAGTGGCTTGATGGACGGACTTGGAAAGACATCGCTTGAAAATAATTTACGTATTTTCACTAAATTTATCATATGAATTCAATTTGATTATAAATATAATTAGTTTTACCTTACATCCTAACATTACATAACTCTCCGTAACAGCTGTCACTACAAATACTGATATGAGTCTTGTAGAATATTTTCATTATGTGCGATATCAGTTGTTAAAATCAGGTTACTCAAATATTGCGCAACTGCATTGCACGTAACCTTGGCACTAACATTGAGCAATACGCTCGTTTCCCGCTAATGCGTCGCGAGAAGATAAGATTTAGGCCCGAAGCCCCTCAGTGTTTTCAACATGGCGGATCCGCTTAGTATACTACGACAATACAATGTCAACAAAAAGGAAATTATCACCAAAGGAGACAATATAATCTTCGGAGAGTTCTCATGGCCGAAAACTGTGAAAACCAACTACTTAGTTTACGGGTAAGGAAAACTCTCAGTGGCTTTAATGGCGTTATATTGGCATTGTTTACCTGCGACTCGAGCATTCCACTCCGACTCAGCTGCTCCCGAAGGTTTGTTTTCATTGAGATTGAAACTTGACCTCTTTGAATCCATGACCTAATTTTGCTATGTGGATTTATTTTGTCTGGTATTGTACTTATTATATTATCATATTAGCTCTTTTGTGATTAGGTAGATCAGTGAGGTTTTCTAAGAATCAAAGGCTAGACGAAACATAAGGCTAATTAATTCTATTTAGATACTTAATATTTATGTGTTTTGGTTGAGCATAAAGATGTGTCATTTGTTTCTAAACCTATATGAAGATTTATATTTTACTGACAAGAGGGAGAGTACAAGAAATAACTAGGAAGTCAGGGTGTATGGGGATGGTCCACTTGTATCTTTTATTTACAGAGTGTTACCATATTTTGGATACGATATTGCAATAGAATTGTAGTCTGTGTCTCCTACTTTGATTACAAAAGGGTTTAATTTAAGACAATTTTTTTTTGTATCTTGTGCAGTATACATCAATATATTATGGTAAGAAAGAATTTTGACTGAAGATTGTACGATGGTAACATAAATTGATCACTTGTTTGATCATAAATAAGTCCTTGACTTTATTGACTCATTTACTTTTGATATTTCAATACAGGTTATAGATGTCTTAGTCATGAACAGTAATTGCACTGGAAAAGAAAGAGATACCATACATAAGTATGGTGTAACTGAAAGCATTTATTATATATATCTACCATACACATTATTCTCTATAGAGTTAGTACTGCTATGCCTTATATATCTGATAAATAAACCTACAATGTATACTTTGCCAAAATATATTTATTAGAGGTTTGTTGACTTTTGTCATGGTCCAACAGCTGCAGAGGCTATGACAGTTGGTGTATGGGCCAGTACCAGAGTTAGTGGATATGTTAGTAACAAATATTGTTAGTTTTCGACAATTGTTTCTGATTCAGTCTTCTCAAAAATAGAATATTCTTGTATTCTGATGTTAGTGGAGTGAACTGACTGGTATTAACCTGCTGTGAACGGGAATTTGAGCTAGGTAATTAGGTGTCAGGACAGGATATTTTTGGTATTGTAGTTACAGACCAAAAACTAGTAGGAAAAGGAAGGTGTTTCCTTGTTGCTCTAGACTGTTCAGATTTGCCCAATGAGCCTTCTCCCTTAATTAAAACCCATCATAAACAAGGGTTCAGACTGAATTTGGAAAGCTGTTGCTCTGAAGTTAGAGCAGTGAAGGTCATAGAATTTATGACTTTCCTATGTCGAACCATGAATACAGTTGCGTTTGTCTCTCAAGCCTAGGGCTCCGCATGCCTGTTTTGACATGTATTTGAAACAGTTTGATTTTTTGTTTGTAATTTGAACAGAATCTTATAATTTTCAACATAATGTCCAAATAGACTGAGGGAGTCATACACTTTAGAGATGATGGGAAGTTATTGTTACCAGCAGAGATGAAGTCCCTACTACCTCAAGCTATAATCCAATAACTTAATCTACATTAAAACTTACATTTATCATATGTATGAGATTATTCCCTAGTCAAGGAGCGTATTGCCTCATGAGGACACCTGCTTAGTGAAACCTTAGCTGTGCTGTGGATGTGTGGACTGTTCTATAAAATTTTGATGTCACAACTTAACCCAATGACGACGGGGTGTCACACCCATGTGACACGGCAAAGTGCCTGATGACGGGGTGACACACCAGTGTGACGTCCCCGAGGCGATATTACTTAGGCCCGGCGTAGGGGGTTGCCAGTTCTCGCCCCGCCCATCGGCAATGGGTTAATAATCTTGCTGAGTCCTTATCTTCAAGTTCTGCATATTAATTTATATAACATTAACCCTTTCCCGACGGGGCATGCGCTACGCGAAAACCCCTATGCCGGGCGATTGCAATATTGCGTTGAAATCATCATACTGGCATGACGCCCCGGCATTGGGAATTTAGCTGTGTCACACGAGTGTGATGCACCGTCGTCATAGGGGTAAGTGTCATTGTGGGTCCTTTATAAGGGAGTATTCTTTATTTTTTTCAAACATTTATGAAGAAAGTATTCTTTGAATTAGACAGGAGTGCAAGCCTTCCTTTCCTTGTTTTTCATATTCTCTAATTTATTAGGGTAGACTTGTTACGAATTGATGAAAAAATTGTCGGTATTACATTAACCATTGCAGACGGGAATAGATTTGTTTGCCCACTCTAGTACCACCTATGCAGCGCCCCAGATAGGTTTTATTTCAGCAAGGAAACTTCATCCAACATATCGTAATATTACATGCTCTCTTCCATTCACTTGTTATAATTTTAGAACCATATTTGTGTTTGTCTTTTGTTGAGTTTTGTAAGTATTGTATTGTATTGTAAGACCTATATGTGCCGAATGACAGGCTTTACCAATGTTGCAGTAGTCTTACATTGTGGTATAGGGTCCATGTCAGCTCATTATGTTCTTTATACTTGGTGTGTGTGGGATGGGGGGGGGGGGGGGAAAAGAAGTCAGAAGGGATTTTGGGTACCATGGTTAGGTGATGTATAGCTTGTTTCAGTTTTAAAGCTGCAAGTTAAACTAATTAGGTTTAAATAGTATTTCAACAAAGCTGTTACTGCATATGGTTCAAGATTGTTTTATTATTATCATTATTATTATTACTACTATTAAAAAGAATGTTAACTGCATATGCCTGTATATGGGAAAAAAAAGTCTCATATTGTTTTACGTCACACCAATGTGGTAGATAGTTATATGGATATAACGGTTATCTTTATTATTTCAGGTCTGGTAAAGATGGAGCTCCAAAAGACTACTACACTTTGGAATGTCTCCTCTTCCTTCTCAAGCATGTTGGCCTTACTCATCCTTCGTATGTGCGAAAAGCTGCGGTAAGTGATTATTATGTGTATTGGTAACATTTATTTTTTGTTTTGTTTTAATTAATTAATTATATTATTTTAATTTGGTGCTACATTTTTTCAGCTCAGTGTTATAGATTTAATGAAGAAAGATAAAAAACATGCTATGTTTATGCATTATAATTTTTTTTATTATACTTTGAAATGATATGATACATAGATCTGAGAAGTTTCTCCTACTTCTTTTTCTTCTCTTTTTCTCTACTCAGTGGAATAATTTTGCAGCAAAATGCCGGCCTTCCCTTACTCTTTTCCTTTTTATTTTACAGGCAGAGAATATTCCTGTTGTGCGTCGTCCAGATCGTAAAGAACTTTTGGCTTACCTCAATGGCGAGACGTCAACAGCAGCAGCCATTGATAAATCAGCCCCCTTAGAAATTCCAACACAGGTGTGCTATTCTTCTTTCACTTCTCTGTAACCCCTAAAGGATGTATGTATTGCTTTTAATCATGCTCATGTGGAGACATAAGCAACCTGTACCAAATTATTGTAATGTTTTTGTCTTATATAGTAGAGTTTGGTTAGTAGATTCCAAATGTATTGCTCTTTTTTTTTTGTGCATATTAAATTAGAGAAGATAAAAGGGATTGTTTAGTTTATTTCTGGATTAGAACTGACCTTTAATGGTTAATATTGTGTTTATAAGATCTCCAGGGGGATATTGTGTGTAGAATGATGATGATGTTTTTTTATATATATATATTCACAAGGCAAACAAAAAGTAGCTTTGGTCTGATTATGCCTTTATATTATATTTTATATCTTTCAGGTTAAAAGAACAGTTGAGGATTCTTCAGACAGCATAGCTAAAAAGCCTAGATATGATGACAGTGATGTGCAGAAGATCAAGGAGCAACTTGCCCTTCGATTTGATGCTCCTAAAAAGTCCTCCATTGTCAGCAACATTGATAGGTGAGACATATTAAGGCTGACTTTATAATATCCATTTAGAAAGATGACATTTATTAGATGCTTGACAGAAGTTGTCATAGTCATTTATATTTTTTGTCACTTTCATTGAGATGGAAATTTTTCCTCAGATCACTGTCAGAGGCTATGTCCATTGAGAGGATTGCTGCCATCAAAGCCAAACGTCTGGCCATCAAGAGAACCATGATTAAAGAGGATGTTGATGACCTAGGCTTGGGCAATGACCTGCGCTGCATGTTAGAGTTTGACATCGATGTGACCAAAGATATCACCACAAAAGAACGACAGTGGAGAACCAGAACTACCATTCTTCAGAGCTCTGGCAAGGTAAGATGTAGATCTGTTTTTGTTTTGTTTTTTGTATATGGTAATTTTTTTGTGTGTGTTTGTGTATGTATATATGTAAAAGTTGTTCCTATATATGTATGTGAGATAGAGAAGGAGGGAGAGATTAGCCTGGTAGTGAAAGTTGTCCCAGTACATTTTATGCAACTGTTTTGTCCTGTTTTACTCTTATGTTTTTCATATCTGTTACTAAGATTATCAGAAATATTTTCCTTACAGATATTTACCACCTCACTCATATAGACAAGTTTGAAAAAATAAATATATATTCATCAACTTTAAAAAGAAAAAGAAAACCTGTAACACTTCATTTACAATTTTACTGTATAAATGTATACAGTCTGTAAATACCATGCCACATGTTGGTTTGGGATATTATTGCACATATGATTGTTGCATCCTTAGGGAGAGTTTCTTTCAAACCAGGGACTAGAGATGAATTCTAACATCTAGACCAAAGATAGCTTATATGACTTTGTTCATCCTTCTGGAGCTAAAGATATAAATGTTACTTAACCTTAGCACCGTAATAAAAGGACTTCCAACCTGTTCCAGCAATTTGCTCAGAGCATCATGGGCTTACTCAAATCCATCAAGGCCCGTGAAGATGGCAAGGTAAAGAATACCGCCCCCAATCCAGTTCCCACCCCAATATCCAGAGTGCAGCAGCAGCCAGCGGGATATTCACGTTACGACCAGGAAAGGTTTAAGGGCAAGGAAGGTGAGTAGATGATCACGGGGGTGTCTTTAATATGTTTGTAATTGAGGTTTTGGTCTCTTGTTCCTGTTAATTATTGCTGGTAGTTTATTCTTTGTATGTGCTTTTTTGTTTCTTTCTAAATATTGTACAATTTATAAATGTTAATGTGTAGGGATCCTTGAATATGTAAAGAACAATACTACAGAAAAAAAACAAAGGTTGGCCTTGGTATTGACTCATTCCATTGATTATATTACTGTAATTCATGTATTAACCTGTAATATCCACAATAAGTCAGATTATCTTCAATATAATGTAAAGTTCCAGTACTATCATAACAATCACCAGGCAACACAATGACCTTGGATACCAGTCTTTTCAAAGGGTTAGGTTGGGCTTGGTATAGGAATGTTTACATGGAACTCAGAATATCTGCATATATCAAGTAAAAAAATTTTTTAATCTCTTTTTCTACAGTGGGAGTAGAAACAGTAATCTGTGTACCATCTAATTAAAGCTGAGTTATGTTCAAGGGACTATGTAGCTTATAAGTAGGAAGAGTACTTATATATCTATTGTAACTTCCTACAGAAACTGAGGGTTTCAAGATTGACACAATGAGAACCTATCACGGTCTCTCACTTAAGAGTGTGACAGAAGGCAGTCAAAGCCACAAGATGGCACCACAGCCTGATCTAGCTCCTCAGAATAAGGTAAGATTTTAGGTGATCTTGAAGTATATTAACCCTATGATAACGGTGCATCACACCCATGTGACACGGCTAAATGCCTGATGACAGGGCGACACACCAGTGTGACGTTTCCGATGCAATATTACATAGGCCCTACATAGGGCCCGTCGGGATTGGGTTAACAGCTGTAATGACTAGTTTTCCATTCTACTCTTAACCCATTCACGCCGGGGCGATTCTGGCTTTGTATGGTTGTTATGCCGGGGTTTTCGAATGCATAAGCCTAATGTCTCGAGACTCTCAGGCGCACAAGCCGCTAGCCTGGGCTGCCCGCTAGCTCACCCCGAGCGCTGATATCTCGTCACCGGCGTCTGACGCAAAAACCACGAAACGTGTCAGCACGTCATCCTGCGTGAATGGGTTAAGACAAAAGTTGTTGAATAGTATCATGATAATGCACTGCTATTTGTATTTTTGGTCTTCTGATATTTTGTATAGTATATTTCAGCCAGCTAAAACTTATCAGATGTAATTTACATTATAGTGTCATGATAATACACAGCTATTTGTATTTTTGGTCATCTGTTATTTCCTATAGTATATTTCAGTCAGCTAAAACTTATCAGATGTAATTTAAATTATGTATATGAAGACAAGATTTTGGTCATGATTTTGTTGTAGTTATTATATTCATTCATCTAAAAGGCAGTAAAGAAGAGGTTGAATAGAAGCAGTATCAATAGTAATGCTTTATGTCATGTGTCACTCAAATTTTGAAGATTTGTTATTAGTAATTTGAATATTTACAATGTTGCAGAGTGTTCCTGGCCAACAAATGAAGAAACCTTCTCGCACACCCATCATTATTGTGCCTAACTCCCCAACATCTCTCATCTCTATGTACAATGCAAAGGATCTTTTGCAGGATATGAAGTGAGTGACATTATCCAGGTTTAGTTTTCCTGTGTATTCCATTTTGTACATGTGTGATATTGAAGTAATTTAGGCATAGAAGTTCCTAGATTGTTCACCATCATAAAACATTCAAAAACAGTTTTTGATCGGCATGTTTTAAACTTGTTTTCCCCAGGTTTATAACCTCCCAGGACAAAAGAGCACAGGGCTGTAAACGTGAGACAGAAATCCTCATCCAAAGGGCCAAGGATGGGGGCCTTACCGTTCCCTACCGTGTCACAGACAACCCCTCCAAGCTTAGTTATGCCGACTGGGACCGTGTTGTGGCCGTGTTTGCCATGGGTCCTGCTTGGCAGTTCAAGGGCTGGCCCTATGATGGAAACCCTGTAGAAATCTTTAATAGAAGTAAGGGCATTTTTGTATTTGTTTGTGCGTGGATATGAAATAATGATAATTCTTATTATAATTTGCTATTGTTATTGTTGTTATTATTATAGTTTTATTATTGTTGTTGTTACTATTATTGTACTTTTATTATTATTAATTATTAATTATTTTGTTATTGTCATTTTCATTTTATTATTATTATCATTATCATTATTTTATTTTATTTTATTATTATGATTATGATTATGATTATGATTATTAGTGGAATTGTTATTACTAATAATATTATTATTATTATTATGATTATTGTTTTTGTTATAATTACTCTTATTATAAAGGGTTTTACTGCAATACATTTTTAGATTTTATTTATATGCCGGTACAGTTATTTGAAACTTTCTACAGTGATACACAAATGGTCCTAGATAAAAAGTATTTTGTTATTGTCCATTATGTTTAGTCTTTTTTTCACTTTGAAAAACTTTTTTATAACCTCTACCAAGCAATAGTTAAAAGTAAAAAGTAATACTCACAAGTGTTTTTCCCGTAACAGTTTGCGCTTTCCACATTAAATATGAAGAAATGAAGTTAGACAACAACATTGCCAACTGGGCAGTGCACGTTCTCAATCTTAGCCGCCATCGTCGCCACTTGGACAGAGCAAGATTCCTCGAGTTCTGGGAGAAGTTAGACAGGTACGTACATGTAAATGAAAGTAAGACAGGAGCGTTTCATCCCTTTTGATAATGCGTGATCATTGGTTTCCACTCCCCAAAGTTCCCTAATCCATTACCTTACGTTTGAAATTGTATGTTTTTAATTAGTGATTACCTATTTATTTTTTCCCCCCCTTTGTGTTAGGTTAGTTAAATAGGTTTTAAGAATTTGCACTCTTGTACTTTCAATGTTGCACAATTAGAATGTTTGTTTTTTTTAGGTATTTTTATGATAGCAGTGATTAAGAGTATTGTATGTTTTGTAATTGATTATCAATATTTTGTTCAAACTAGTAAGCTCTTGTGAATCGTGTATGCTAATATATGTGTAGCTGACAGATTTAGCTGTCCAAAATAAACACAGAAACAAAGAGATATGTCTGAAAGGCGTAGGTTATTGAATACTACATTCACAGATGTAGATATTCTTAGATTTATTTTATTTGTTGTTGTTTTTCTAAGGTAGTAAAGATAGTATATTAACAGTTATTAAAGTTTTCTTGAATAATTCATGAACACTGTGGAATGTTTTTTTTAGATGAATATCTTGAGATTTCATTGACTCCCATTTTAAGATGTCCCATTCTGCCTCAATTCCTGTGGTTAAGAAGGTGATGTTATAATTAGCAGAGGCTAAATGATATTGGGACAGATACACAATGTTAAAAGTATATGAATATTTTGAAAGTACAGTACACAGATTCTGCTTATATAGTAAACAATTTGAAGGCCTATGCAGTCACAATGATATAGTTCAGTAGAAGTTTTGTTTACAGTTGATTAGAAGAGACTTTTAGCCCTCATGCTGCTATTACCAAATTATTTGAAGTAAACACAACCTTTAAATGAAGTGACAATCTTCTTAAAAGATCTCTGTGTAATAAGAAAGAGCTATAATGGGATATGGACACCTTTGGGAAAGGCAGAGTCAGGAAAAGTATTTTGTTTTTATTTATTATTTTGTATATTAATTTTCTACATTTATGTTCAAGGTGAAAAGTGGCATCATGTGTGACTGATTGTGTTTTGATTAACTGACAAACACTAATATATATACACTATCATCATAGCACTGTTATGAAGGTTTTGATTGGCATACATAAGCTTAGCATGTGTTTGTTGTTAACTACGGAGTTTGAAAGTGGTACATTTCCTGCATATTATCCCAGTAGTGTTTGCATCCAGTTTTTGATTCAAGCTTCAGTTTAACATCGTAGCTGCCTGGGACAAAGAAATAAGAAATAGATCTGCCCAGATTCCATAGACATTTATGCCCTTGTGAAAAAATAGCCATTCTGAATAGAATACTTTGTGATAGAGAGTGAAGGACAATTGATATCCTTGTTTATTGCAAATTTCCAAAACAAGGACAGGGTGGTCTCCTGTACCCAGTAAGCAAATTAATGACTGTCATCTATTAACCCTGATAGTTAATAATTACCAAGTATTCTTTTCATTGTTGGCTGCTCAACCATTACCCCCCACTGTGCTTTTGATGCTTGGCCCATGTTGTGTTGTGATTAATTGTGTGTCTTATATTGAAATTTTACAGATACATTTTGATGAAGAAACCCCACTTAAGGACATAAGGAGTGGTGAGTGTGGAGGTACAGTCGAGGCCATTGCTTCAGGCTTTATTTTGAATGTTCAGTATATAGGGCTTCAAATTGATTGAGGTCTTTGATAGAAGAGAAATTATGATTGCTTTGATTAAGATTTTG
Organism: Penaeus japonicus; assembly: GCF_977035675.1. Classification (NCBI taxonomy): domain Eukaryota; kingdom Metazoa; phylum Arthropoda; class Malacostraca; order Decapoda; family Penaeidae; genus Penaeus; species Penaeus japonicus. The sequence goes on from NW_028234433.1 coordinate 16,426,388, forward strand.
AGAACTGATCTTTTTTTGTGTTTGGAATGATATCAGGTATTTAATTCTATATCTGCATTACATTTAGGGTTATAAAGATAAGCTTTGGTGATTTATAGTCAAGTTTTGACACTCAGTAATTCAAGTTTTTCACTACTTCTCTTATAACGTCCTTAGTTCAACTATATTAGACTATTTCTCATTTCATTCACTCTTCTCTGCCTTCTCTGTTTCCCTCTTTCTTATTTCTCTGTATTTTCTTCTCTTCTTTCTCCTGCTTCTCTCTCCCTACCTTCATTTCTTCTCTCTCCTCTCTCTCTCGCCTATTTATTTTCTTCTCACATGTTTTCTCTTACTTCTTTTGCTTTTGCATTTCCTCTTCTTTCTGATGTTTCCTTTTCAAAATAGATTAACTTGATAGTTGGACTTCTTTAACAGACTACATCCTTTTCAGGTTCATACTCTTCAACAAGTCACACTTGCGGTGGTAGGGAAGCTCATCCATCCAGATATACAAGAAAGCTTTTCCGAGTGTTTGGGAAAGCGGAAGAAGTCACAGAAAACCTTTTTTTTTATTATTTCTTTTGTTAATTTCATGATGATGATTGTCAGGCTGGTATCCCAAAGTGTATGTGGCTTCTAGGGAAGAAGTAAGTAAGGCTTTGTGTAGGATGTTTTGAAATCGAATTGTTTTTTGTTTTTGTTTTCTGCATTAGTAGTACATTGACACTCGGTGCTCCTTATGGATGGTGAATTCCTGCAAGAGTTTGCATATTGCCTTACTATTTTTGCCAGAAGTACCATAAGCTGTCATTGAAAAAAAATTGTAGTCAGGAACTGCAGACTTTGTGTAATGGTTACTGCATCTTTCTGTCCAGTATGTGTGGTTGTGCTGTAGTTGAGCCCAGTATGGTCAGAAGCTGTCTCTGAGTGCATCAGTATTCTTTGGTGGTGATGTTCCTTTCCTCTTCTCTTGTCTGCTCTCCACTACTTTTGCATAGTGTTGGTATATGCTCATGTTTCAGTCTCTGCAGTTTATAATACTTACGAATTTTTGTGTATTGTCATTCTAATGCACAACAATCTGACATTGGGAAAGTTGGCTGGATGGTACTAAGGGTTTCAGAAGTTTTACTTTGTTTTCCCTGACTCAATTAACCCTTTGTCTCTCTCCTCTTGTCTCTGTTATGTCATATTGCTTATCATTCTGTTTAAGTGCCAGGCATAATCCCATTTGGGTTTTACTTCACCTAGTGATCCTTAGTGAAGTTATAGTTATTTTTTTCTCAATTTTCCTTTGAATGCAGTCTACATCTTATCAGCTGAATTGCTTGATAGAGATTAATATTTTAATTTTGATTATTATGCTCCCTATTGAAAATAAGGGAGTCAGACAAACAAGGACTCTGAGATAAAAAGAATCTTGACTTAGTATTTTGATAGTTTAGGACAGACATTTTGTAAAAGATGCCATATGTTGAAGCAAGTGTGTGGCACTTTGTATATAATACCTGATTTTTTTTTCAAAGAGAACCAAGAAATATTATCACTGCCCCTCTCTCTCTCATTTTTATGTAGCAAATGAAAAAAGTAAATATGCTCTAGTGTCTCATAAAAAAACAGCAAAAAAGGGGAAACAGATTGCTGAAAATGATCAAGCAGTTATTAGATGCTCTTTTTCTTAGGTTTTCAAGGTCACTGTTTTTGCCATGGATGTAAAGATGATGATAAATACCTATTTTTGCTAGATTGATTTTTTATAATGACAGTTTAGATATCTGTTATTACTGATGGCATTTTCCCCAATGATTGGTATTCGAACAGAAGTGATTCATTGCTGTTTTACTTAAATGTGATGTTATCTATTATTTTTTTCATATTACTTTTCCAAGCAGTTAATTGTGGCTTGATTTGTATGTTGCCCCTATACATCCCATGTATATTTCACTAATGCTGTGTCACGTATATCTAGAAGTTGGTACTGCATATTATTCTCAGTAGCTACAAGAATTTTGTAAATAACCATAACATTAATTTGTTTAAAAGCGAAGGACAGTTTGTTTTGACTGAACAGAGGCTCTGATAAGCACCTGAAGTCTCTCCCAAGGTGCTAAGGTTCTCACTGACCTTGAAGAGATACTGTACTTTATTTTTTCCTAAGGGAAGAAAGTTTAGGTGGAACATTAGAAATGACTGTAAATAGTTTTA
>NW_028234433.1:16451074-16468574 GCF_977035675.1 Penaeus japonicus
GACTTCAGAGCCTCACCTGACAAGCTATAGAAATTGCTGGTGCTGCGAGAGAGAGAGAGAGAGAGAGAGAGAGAGAGAGAGAGAGAGAGAGAGAGAGAGAGAGAGAGAGAGAGAGAGAGAGAGAGAGAGAGAGAGAGAGAGGGGGGGGGGGGTAGAAATGAATCCCATAAGACTGGGATATTAAAGCGAAAGCAGAAAACATCAATCTTTCGAGATATCAGACTACTAAAGACAAGCTGCTCTAGATTACAGAAAGACCGTTGGTAATCTGAAAGAGCTAGTGTCATTTGAAAGTTAAAGAAATTAGCAAATTTTAAAGCATACTCCCAGAATTAGATCGAATGCAGAAAAAAAATCTAGAGTATGGATCGTCTCTTGACTAACAAGATAATCCAGGAATACTAAATGGCAGTCAAAGTGTGCTGGAGTAAAAGAAAGGCCGAGTCTGTAAGTAGCCAGACATCAATATCTTGGAAGAAAAGTTGGAATATTTCAAAAGGCAAAGTCATGGGAGCTGTTACTTGCAGCGGTAACTGAAGCAATTTGCAACTACTTCATACCAAGCTTTATCATTTAGGGTCAGGCAGAGTTCAAGGTTACCAGACAAGGTCAGGAATATATATCCTACTTTCAGATCTGATTTGAGCTTACGAGGAATCACAAAGAAGTTTTCTTTCTCTTCGACATTTACAGATCAATTGCTGTGAAAGGAACAAAAGACAATCGCGGAATGAAGTCACCTCCCTATCTTTTCCCTCACGAGAAACCTCTTGTGTGTGTTTCTTTTTCTTTAAATAATTCTGACATAAATGTGCACAAATGATGTATACGCACTTGCAAAAATCTGTTTTATCCAAAAATAGTACAAATAAATCCAAGTAAAATAATGAAGATACGGATAACAGTCAATGACAAATACCTGGTGAATGAAGTAAGAAGTGAAGGATATAAGGGTTAACCACAAAGGACATGAATTCATCAATAGTGATAATAAACGTGATCATAAAGCAAGAAGAGTGATCGTTTTTTCGGCATATCTTAAGAACGGATCACTAGATAGGCCATAAATGACTGTCCGGCCGGATTTTGTGATTGTTATGCTGAAGTGAATAATGTTGAGCTAAATTATTAGTTAAGGAGCACGGGCCGTCCTCCCAGAAAAGTCAGACTTCCCGAAAGCCAATCTGGGTCCAAATCTCTCATAAAGGAAATGACGCAGCAGCCGAAATTAGATAGGAAGGTTGGTTCATGAAAGTGACGGCGGAAACTGATACAGAACGGTTTATAAACAGAATTATGGAAAGATACGACTTGTATCTCTGAAAAAAAAATCTGTTCAAATACACACACAAACACTCTATATCTCTCTCCCTCCACCCCTCACACACACACACACACACACACACACACACACACGCACACACACACACACACACACACACACTCACACACACACACACACACACACACACACACACACACACACACACACACACACACACACACACACACTCACACACACACACACACAAACACACACACACACACATACACACACACACAGTGGCGGATTTACAGGAGGGAAATAGACTGCTACTGTAGGGTTCTCGTGACTTCTTCAGGTCCTAAAACTTCATATGTAAAACACAAATTTCATGCTTCCACAAGCTACATATATCACTGGAACAAAGAATGGGATAGTATCAATATAAATCTTAGCTATATATATCGTTATTCCCTAAAATCGGTGACTTCAAGTATTGCATGTTTTCACCCATCCCCCCATGTCCTATTCTCATGCCCTCCTCAATGATTTTTTTTTAAAGATTCACCATAGTTGGAGTAAAATACACACATACATACACAAGCTAACACCACACACACACACACACACACACACACACACACACACACACACACACACACACACACACACACACACACACACACACACACACACACACACACACACACACACACACACACACACACACACACACACACACGTAAACACACACAAACACGCACACACACACAAACACACACACACACGCTGAGACTAAAAACCCGTCAAGATAACAGACCAAACAGCTGTTATCTCACGTACCCATTCGCACAAACTGTACCGGTTCAGTTCACGTCTCGAGGTACGACGCCGCCAGCCTGTACGTGAAGCCTGCAGTAAAACCTCAGCTGGTGATCCTTAAGCTGTTGCACGGGGCTCTACCTGTTCTGCAGTTATGCTTTGAATTTGAATACGGAATGTGACTTGTGGTTGTCGTACATGCATGATATGTGCGAGATTTATCATAAACTTCGAAGGATAAGTGAAAGAGACGGATCTCATATGCAACAACCATGTGGATGATGTGCAGGATTCTTTGCATGATTTAGAGGAATCTTTCGGAGATTAACAGTATTAGTATGAGTTTCGTGAATGTTCGATGAGTGTGCCGTTCATTGAGGATCTGATATATGCAGCAGTTTAATTTGCAGGAGCAGAACGCCTCCCATTGCAACCGTGAAGGTCTGCGAAAGACAGGAGTCATGATTATGGCACCGAGCCGATTGCGTGCGTGTGGCGATTGCCGTGTCGCAGTGCCAGTCACGCAACGTCGCCGACAATGCAAGTATGTAGCAATTTTAGAGCCGCATCAATACTTATCATGTATCAAAAATAATGAACGGCACCAACTATACAGCAGCGGTGCAGTAATGATAGTTGTTGACGAATTGCTGTGACGAGGCACCATCATTCTTCACTGTCAGTAAACATGGGGATTAATCTACATCTTCACAAAATCAGTAGTGTCAGTCGTGAAGTCGCACCACCCGATCAGCAGTGTCAACCATTCAGCTGTGATCCGACTGACATGCGTGACAAGTAATCACCACAAGGACTCAAAGCATGGTAAGACTCGGGTAAGTTCTCGTTGGCAGACACGAACCATGCACTTGTGCGCGGGGAAGTACGTGCGTATGATGCCACTATCACTTACGCGTTAATTTTCTCTTTCCTTCCTTCCTTCTTCATTTCTTCTTTCTCTTCTACTTCTACTTGTTTATTTGTCCTCTCTTTCTCTCTCTTTGTATTCTCTCTCTCCTTTTTTGTCCTCTCTCTCTCTCTCCCTCTTTTTGTCTTCTCTCTCTCCCTCTTTTTGTCCTTTCTCTCTTTTTGTCCTCTCTCTCTCTCTCTTTGCCTTCTCTCCCCCTCTTTTTATCTTCTCTCTCTCTTCCTATTTTTGTCCTATCTCTCCCTCTTACTCTCACCTATTCATTATCTGCCTTCCCATTGCTTGTTCGTCTCTTTCTGCCAGTCATTTTCTGTATTGACTTCATGTACCTACATTTATGCCTTTTCACCTCCCCCCCCTTCCCGTTAACATATTAACGCTTAAACGCTCACTAGCATGCAAAGCTGTGTGAGTTCACCAAAATACCTGTAATGCGGCTGTTGAAGATAATTATACTAAATACTGAATTATACTAACAACGTTTATAGATAATGTATCGGTATTGCTACTTATTAATTAATGTTTTAATTCAATTTCGCAATGAAAATCACACAAATCCAACACGTGTTTACAACTGTACACAACCTTATTGGTATATTCTCAGTACTGTATATATATATTGTTACTCATAAATCACTGCTAGAGTTTAATCTGGCAAAGAATATAAAAGTCTCACACGTGGTCATCATTGCATGCAACCTGACCCGCTACAGGTAAAGCGGACCAATTATGGAAGCATGAAAGGTAACAATAAAATCATTTTCAGGAAATGAAACTATTTTTAGGAAAATATCAGTAAAGGAAACGTAATAGTGTGATAAAGGTAGTGATTAAAAGAAATATTCTTGATAAATACTGAATAGTAACGGAAAGTAAGTGACATTATTAGATGGAATAATGAGTGTTATTTTTGTAAATTCTACAACGGTCAGTAGACAGAAAAAATGATTAAGAAATTTTAAACATTCGAAATAATATGGGAAAAATCATGTACAATAGATGTACAGTGAAAGTACCACATGTACAGAGTTCAAGCTTTGTCATATTAATGTCCCATATTAAGCACAACGAAGGAAACCACGATCAATGTACACGGAAATGCTCAAAGAAAAGGGCGCTCTAATAACACAATTATCTTGATAGAAGTAAGCTTTTCACCTTTACTTGGTATCACTGTCTCGCTCATCACGCTGTCAACGCAAACGAATATGGTGTATAATCTGTACAGGAACACCGATGAGGCTCCGGATTCGCTTTTTACGATACACCGCAAAATTACTGGTATAAAGTTCGCACACGCATACGCACACACGCACGCACACGCACACACGCACACGCACACGCACACGCACACGCACACGCACACGCACACGCACACGCACACACACACACACACACACACATACGCACACGCACACGCACACGCACACACACACACACACACACACACACACACACACACACACACACACACACACACACACACACACACACACACACACACACACACACACACACATAGCTACTACTCTCACCTTCTTTGCCCATGCAGACTTACACACGCGCGCAATTAACTAAAGAAATCGAAATAAGAAAAAAAAAATAATGACGTATACGCCTAACTATCATCGCATCATTTTATATTTGCATTCGTGTTTTGTATATAAATAATTGTATGCCCGTAGTCCACGAATCTTATTTCTTTTGCAATTTGACATGATTTTTTTTTACAGAATTAGCGGAAAATAACTTTGAAATTATTTGGTATTTTTTCAGCAATCCTTTCATCATTCCAATAGAAAAGAAAAAAAATATGGAGATTTAGATATGCATCGGTTTTCATTGTCATATTGCGTAAAAGAAGAGTACGATTTTGTTTCGGTTAAAAAAACATCCAATGATAGACGAAATACAAAAGCGAAGAGAAAGGAAGTACACAAGAGAGAGAGCAAAAAGAAAAGAAAAGAAAAATACAAATAAAAAGACACCTTACAAAAGAGTTGACAAAACAACATTGTTTTAATGCTTGTTGATTTTAGGCTTGTTTACCTCTACTCTTGTCCTCGTTGATGTTTACATGAAAAATGAAATCGCCAGACAGAATTAATGATGAATAAGGGGAAATGGTCGTGGCGCTGCACGATTTATTGATTGCAAGTCATTGGATTTATTGGCAATTAGCTCGGAGACAACAGGCCGTAAATTGAAGTCTGAAAAGATGAAATGGTGGCAGACCTTTTTTCTGTATCTTCTTGTCTCTCTCACTCTCTCTCTCTCTCTCTTTCTCTCTCTCTCTCTTTCTCTCTCTCTCTCTCTCTCTCTCTCTCTCTCTCCCTCTCTCTCTCTCTCTCTCTCTCTCTCTCTCTCTCTCTCTCCCTCTCCTCCTCCCTCTCCCTCCCTCCCTCCCTCCCTCCCTCCCTCCCTCCCTCCCTCCCTCCCTCCCTCTCCCTCTCCCTCTCCCTCTCCCTCTCCTTCTCCCCCCTCTCTCTCTTCCCCCTCCCCCCGCCCCCTGTAAGAAGGTCTGTTTGGGATTCTACATGAATATTGGTAGCATGGTTTAGGGTGTGAAGAACATGGCCAAAACAGCTTTCTAGGTTTATTGCTTAAGCTTGAACAGTGGAATGTTAGATCGAGGGCTCCTCCTCCTCCGAAGAGCGAGGTGTTGCTCCTCTGCTCCCCGAGAGGAGACTCTCTACCACATTGTATGATTTGTGTCAGGATATGTGTGAATCACGTGTTTCTTGTGACATGTGACATTTGGAATGTGACGAGGGAAGTGTTGCATCAATACGTAGCTCTTACAAAGGGAAAGACAAAGCAGCGCTAGTATGTCTGACGTGACAGTAAGAGAGGGGTAAACAGATAGGTGAAGCAATGAGCGTACGAATATGTACGTATATATGTGTATGTGGTAGAATATATATAAAAAACTAGAATGACATGAAAGATACAAATTACATTGATGATTGCATATTATAGAATGCAATAGCAAAAGGATTCGTGTGCAAATGATATTCGATGGACATAATACTAATCATAACAGACATGATATATAAATACAAATGGTTATTGCAAGGTTACACCTCCCCCCCCCACTCTCTCTCTCTCTCTCCCCCTCCCTCCCTCCCCTCCCCTCTCTCCCTCTGCCACTCCCTTTCCCTCCCCCTCCCCCTCCCCCACCCCCTCCCCCTCCCCCCTCTTTCCTCTCTCCTGTTCCTAAATATAATTCATCGAGACCTGATTCCAAAAATAAATCAGCCAGACACGAATGCATCCCGAAAATTATCCACATCATTTTACGTAACAGATGTGAATAACGATGGTGGTAACGAAATATATTGATATTGATGGTAATGATGATGGTGATATTGATTGTAAATACGTTTATTTGTGTTGTTAATGCTATTGTTGTCTTTATCCTCCTCCTCCTCCTCATCATCATCATCATTATTATCATTATCATTACCATTACAATCATCATCATCATCATCATCATCATCATTATTATCATTACCATTACCATTACCATTGCCATTACCATTACAACCATCATCATCATCATCATTATCATTATCATTATCATTATCATTATTATTATAATTACCATTACCATTACCATTACCATTACCATTACAATCATCATCATCATCATCATCATCATCATCATCATCATCATCATCATCATCATCATCATCATCATCATCATCATCATCATCATCACCATCATCTTCATCTTCATCATATTTACCTCATCTTTACCATCACCATCTATACCAATACCAACAACAACAGAAGAAGAAGAAAATCCTACACCAACTCAATACATCAACGAAACCACCTTATCACTGACAAAAAAAAAAAAAAAAAAAAAAAAAAAAAACCGTTGAAAGCAGGACGCACAAGCACAGCATTGTTGAGTGAGGACAAGCAATGTGATCACATGGGAGATGCAAGAGGCGCTGCGTAACCAGGAGGAAAAATGCGCGGTGTTTACGATGGCGATGACACTCACACTCACACACACACACGTGGGGGCACTTGTGTTCTAGCTGGGGTGGGGTGGGGATGGGGAGGGATGGGAGGTGGTGAGGTGGGGGGGATGGGCGAGGTGGGGGTGAGAGGGGAGGGGATGGGGTGGATGGGTGAGGTGGGGTGAGAGGGGAGGGGATGGGTGAGGTGGGATGGGAGGGGAGGGGATGGGGAAGAGGGGTGAGAGGGGGGGAGGGGAGGGGGAAGAGGGGGGGTAAGAGGAGGGGAGGGGAGGGGATGGGGATGGGGTGGAGAGAGGGAGTGAAGGAGTGAGGAAAGAAAGAAAGGACGATGGGGGAGAGAGAGGATTGGGAGTGAGAGAAGGGAAGGGAAGGGCGAGGATTAGTAGGACAGCAGGAGGCATACGAAGCGTTCTGGGGGCACCTGCACCCTTACTGGGAAGGAGAGAACATGCGGGAGAGAAAGAAGGAAGGAAGGAGACATATAAGATGAAGAGAACAAAAGAAAGATGAGGAAGAAAAGGAAGAAAGGTCAGGGAGAGTAGGAGTGAGAAAGAATGTAAAGAGAGTAGGGGGGTGGAGGGAGGGGGAGGCAGGAAGGACCCAGGGGGCCTTTTAAGGGTGTTTGCATCGTACGATCCTTCTCTTTAACTCTAACTGGGGATGGTGGGAGGAGGAGAAGGAAAGAATGAAGGGGGGGATAAAAAGGGAAGGAGGGAGGAGGAAAGAGGTAGGGGGAAAAGGGGGGAAAGGAATGATTGAAGACGTGTGGAATATGGGAATGTGGAGAGGGAGATGAGAGGGGAAGAGGCATAAGGAGGAAAGGAGAGGGAAGGAAGGAGATTAGAGAATGGAGTGAGGGGGAAGGAGAGAATGGAGAAGGAGGTGAAGGAAGGAGGGAGAAAAGGAGGAAGGCGTGAGACGGGAGAGAAGAAGGAAGGAGAGAGGGGATATGGAGACTGGAGAGGGATGAGAGAGAGAAGTATATGGAAAGGAGAAAGGATAGGATAAGAGAGCGGAGACGGAGATGGAGAAGGAGATGGAGATGGAGATGGGGAAGGAGATGGACATAGAGATAGAGATAGAGATGGAGAGGAGAAAGAGAAGGAGATGGAAAAGGAGATGGAGAAGGAGATGGAGAAGGAGAGGGAGAGGGAGATGGAGAAGAAGATAGAGATGGAGATGGAGATGGAGATGGAGAGGAGAAAGAGAAGGAGATGGAAAAGGAGATGGAGAAGGAGATGGAAAAGGAGATGGAAAAGGAGATGGAGATGGAGAGGGAGAGGGAGATGGATATGGATATGGAGAAGGAGATGGAGAGGGAGATGGAGAAGGAGATGGAGAAGGAGATGGAGAAGGAGATGGAGAAGGAGATGGAGAAGGAGATGGAGAAGGAGATGGAGATGGAGATGGAGAAGGAGATGGAGAAGGAGATGGAGATGGAGATGGAGAAGGAGATGGAGAAGGAGATGGAGAAGGAGATGGAGATGGAGAAGGAGATGGAGAAGGAGAAGGAGGAGGAGATGGAGAAGGAGATGGAGGAGGAGGTGGAGGAGGAGAAGGAGGTGGAGATGGAGAAGGAGATGGAGAAGGAGATGGAGAAGGAGATGGAGAAGGAGATGGAGAAGGAGATGGAGAAGGAGATGGAGAAGGAGATGGAGAAGGAGATGGAGAAGGAGATGGAGAAGGAGATGGAGAAGGAGATGGAGAAGGAGATGGAGAAGGAGATGGAGAAGGAGATGGAGAAGGAGATGGAGAAGGAGAAGGAGAAGGAGATGGAGAAGGAGATGGAGAAGGAGATGGAGAAGGAGAAGAAGGAGATGGAGAAGGAGATGGAGAAGGAGATGGAGATGGAGATGGAGATGGAGATGGAGAAGGAGATGGAGAAGGAGATGGAGAAGGAGAAGAAGGAGATGGAGATGGAGATGGAGAAGGAGATGGAGAAGGAGATGGAGATGGAGAAGGAGATGGAGAAGGAGATGGAGAAGGAGAAGGAGAAGGAGATGGAGAAGGAGATGGAGAAGGAGATGGAGAAGGAGATGGATATAGAGATAGAGATAGAGATGGAGAAGGAGATAGAGATGGAGAGGAGAAAGAGAAGGAGATGGAGATGGAAAAGGAGATGGAGAAGGAGAGGGAGAGGGAGATGGAGAAGGAGAGGGAGATGGAGATGGAGAGGGAGATGGAGAGGGAGATGGAGAAGGAGAAGGAGAAGGAGATGGAGAAGGAGATGGAGAAGGAGATGGAGAAGGAGATGAAGGAGATGGAGAAGGAGATGGAGAAGGAGATGGAGAAGGAGATGGACAAGGACAAGGAGAAGGAGAAGGAGGAGATGGAGAAGGAGATGGAGAAGGAGATGGAGAAGGAGATGGAGAAGGAGATGGAGAAGGAGATGGAGAAGGAGATGGAGAAGGAGATGGAGAAGGAGATGGAGAAGGAGATGGAGAAGGAGATGGAGAAGGAGATGGAGAAGGAGATGGAGATGGAGATGGAGAAGGAGATGGAGAAGGAGGAGAAGGAGAGGGAGAAAGAGAGGGAGAAGGAGAGAGAGGTGGAGAGGGAGAAGGAGAGGGAGAAGGAGATGGAGAAGGAGATAGAGGAAGAGGGAGAAGGAGAGAGAGGTGGAGAGGGAGAAGGAGATGGAGAAGGAGATGGAGAAGGAGATGGAGAAGGAGATGGAGAAGGAGATGGAGAAGGAGATGGAGAAGGAGATGGAGGAAGAGGGAGAGAGAGGAGTGGATGAGAGATGAGTGAGAGAATGAAGAGAGAGAGAGAGAGGGAGGAGAGAGAGCGAGAGAGAGAGAGGAAGTGATGATAGAGAGATAGAGAGATAGAGAGAGGAGAGAAGGAGAGAGAGAGTGAGAGAGAGGGAGAGAGAGGGAGAGAGAGAGAGATTAGGGGAGAGAGAGAGAGCGGGAGAGTGAGAGGGATGAGAGAGAGAGGGAGAAGGAGAGAGAGAGAGAGAGAGAGAGAGAGAGAGAGAGAGAGAGAGAGAGAGAGAAAGAGAAAGAAAGAAAAAAAATGAAAGAAGAGAGAAAGAGAGAAAGGGAAAGAGAAACAATGCAACTTACAATAATCATTCTTAAACCCATTAAATTGACTGAATTCATGATAGTTTTGATTCCGGAAAGGAAATACATGTTGCTGACTATCTAAATTGATCCACAACATGTCATCGAATTCTGCAAGACAAATTTTCCACCTGTTCATTGCTCTTGATCACATGCGAGCGTTTTGACCCCCGTTGCAACACGAGAAGTTGCAAGCAGTCTTTCAAACGACGAAGGTGAACAATCTAATAGACACAAACACAAGCACAGGAACGGAAGCAAAAAGATTATATGAAATTCACTCGGTATTTGTGTTTGTCTTTTCGTTGTGGGTGTGTTTGATGTCATGAAGTGTGTAATTGAAGATGTTGAATCGTTAATTTTGATGGAAAAAGAAGATCGAACGTTTATTATTGTGATGGCGGTCAGCTGGGATGATGAGATGCGTTTTAAATTATATGCAAAAGAGATAGAATAATGTTATCAGTAATAATGAGAATGTTTATGATAATTATCAGTGGTAATAGTAAAAACAATAATGATAATACTAACAAAAGTAATGATAACAACAATTAATAATAATGATGATGATAATAATAATATTGACAATATTAGCAATGATAATGACACAAGCAATGATAAGATAAAGTAAATAATGACATAATAATGGAAAAAGTGACTATCATAGGACTATCTCTACTCATCGCACTACTCGAGACTGAAACGTGTTACACAAGACCCGAGTCCCTCCTCTTCGCGCGTCGATAAACTCAATAACAGAGTCAATGGCAGGGATCTGCTGAAGAGGTCAAACTTGCAATGACACTACAACACCATTAAGATATTTTAGGGGATCATTACCACACAGAAACAAACGTTCGAAGAGCTGCGAGACACGAACTCTACGTCGAAACCTGACCGGCGGAACGGGTACTACGACGCCAGGAATGCAGAGGCAGCGACCATAACCTTGCCGTAACAAGATCAAGAGCGTCCGTCGCTTTAACTGCGGACGTTCCATGGTGTAAAAGCGCATGAGACCTTATAAGGGACACACGCCATGAATAATCCCGTGGCCAACGGTATATGCTCGGAAACAGATCGTAGGAAAACGTAGCAGAGTGTAAATACAGTCAGTTTCGAGTTCGGTAAAGCGTAACGAAAATTACGTTGTTTTTTTTCTACAGAACGTCGACAGCCATTATCCTCGTAGGGGGCGGGGCTAGAACTCCGTAATGTTGAGGGTTAATTTTCAAACGCACGGTCAGCTTAGGGAGATTCCGTTCTCTTCATGAATAGGTGTGGGAAGTAGGTAGATAAAAGAAAGAGCAGATGAAGAAGAAAGGGAAAAGTGTATACAGTATTAACATCAAAAAAAGGAATGGGGAAGACAAAATCAAATGGAGAGAGGAAGCGCAAAGGAAATCAACAAAACAAAATAACCATTTGACTCTAGCCTAATAATACCAATAGAAACAAAACCGAAATGAAATTGCACAAGAAAGGTTGAAAGAGATCGAGCGTAAAGTGATAAAGAAAATGACTTCAAGCCCAAGAAATACTGCATCGTGAACTCTGAAAAATCTTTAACCTATAAAAGTTTAGAGTTAGACGAGCCTAAAGTTTCTTCCGTCTCGTAACATTTCTTTTTTTTTCCAATGCAGCATTAAGCAATGGATAATTTTAGCATAAATCAGATATACAAAAAGGATTCCATTACTAAAATTCGTGAATGTAAAGTCACCAATAAAGTGTTCGAAGTCATGCAAGTGGAAGAATGAAGCTAAGATTAAGATAGCAATGTCTTCTTCCATAATCTAGTGCAAACACTCTCTGTGAGTTGCATTTGCAAGAAGTTGGCCTCACGTAAGCTCATTAAATACATATGTACAAAATTAAAATGCAATACGCTCTTACTTGCTGATAGACCTATGAGTAGTCTAATTAACTGAATGGCTTTTATATTCCGTATATTACGGTCAAGTTTACGTTAATTAAGATAAAATTCACCAATAGAAAAGAGATTTGTTAAAACATTCCATATTTTTCGTGTTAACATTTCGTCTCGGCTGTATGGCCATCCACTTTCAAGTCAAACAACGAATTAAACTAAATAAGTTAACGATATTTTTCACACGTAGACGTAGCTTTCATGAAAAAACAAAAAAACAAAAACAGATCGTCATCCTGAGCGACGACCCCGTTGTAAACAAAATCGAAAAAGTAGTCAAGTAAAGGATCGAATTCTAAGTTTACGTCATCAGAGCATCTTCTGACCCAAAAACGATAGAGTAAAGAATTTTTTTTTATTTTTTTTACTCGGATTAGAAACGTCTTAAAGCTTTATATATTTTCCCTTTAAGAAGATGGTACATTTAATTTATTCCCATATATTAGGCTGACTTAATATGAGAGAGAGAGAGGGTTGTAGTAGATGGTAATCGTAATTATAAGACTATAAATCCACTGAAGAGGAAAAGAGGAAAAAAAAGGAGAGGGAGAGAGAGGGAGAGGGCAGTCGGTGCGACGGAGGACGAGGATATGGAGAGGAGAGATAGGGAGAGCGGAGAGGGGAGCGGGAAGAGATAGGAGGAAGAGAGTGAGAGATAGGGAGAGGGATAGGGTAGAGGGCGGGGGGGGAAAAGATGGTCTAGGGCGATTGTAAGGGAGCGAAGAGAGAGTAGAGCGTAGAGGGAGAAAGAAGGAGGAAGTGAGAGAGAGATAGGGAGAGGGAGCGGGAGAGGGAGATGGATAGGGGTGTTAAGAGGAGACGAGGAGGAGAGAGGGAGATGAGGGAGAGAGAGGGAGAAGCGAGGTAGGTGAGAGGGAGAGGTAGAGGACGAGGGAGAGGAGGAAGCGGGGAGAGGGGGACTGGGACGAGTAGGGAGAGGGAGAGGCAAGTGAGAGGGAGGATAGGGGCGGGAGAGGGAGAGGGTGAGAGGGAGAGGGAGAGGGAGAGATGAAGAGAGAGCGAGAGAAGGAGAGTGAGTCTGAGAGAGATGGAGAGGAGAGAGCGGAGAGAGAGAGAGAGAGAGGAGAGAAGAGAGAGCGAGAGGAGAGTGATGTAGGAAGGAGAGAAAGTAGAGACGAGAGACTAGAGCACGGATGAGTGGGGAGGGAAGGGGGAGGGGAGGGAGGGCGGAGAAGACAGAGTGAGAGAGAGAGTGGAATGAGAGAGAAGAGAGAGAGAGAGAGGAGATGGAGGAGATGAGAGAGCGGGAGGAGGGTGAGAGAGGAGAGAGAGAGAGAGAAGAGAATGGAGGAAGAGGGATGATAAGGGGGGGAGAGGGAGAAGGGGGGGGAGGGGAGAGGAAGGAGAGGGAGAAGAGCGAGAGAGAGGAAGAGAGGAGAGAGGACAGAGAGAGAAGGGGAGAGGACAGAGAGAGAGAGAGAGCGAGAGAGAGAGAGGAGAGGAGTAGGAGGGCGAGAGAGAGAGGAGAGGAGAGGGAGAGAAGGGAGGAGAGAGAGGATGAGAGTGGAGAGAGAGAGAGAGAGAGAGAGAGAGAGGAGGAAGAGGGAGAGAAAGGGAAGGAGAGGGAAAAGGGGGAGAGGGAGAAGGGGGAGAGGGAGAAGGGGGAGAGGGAGAAGAGGGAGAGGGAGAAGAGAGAGAGAGAGAGAGAGAGAGAAAGAGAGAGGGTTGTAGTAGATGGTAATCGTAATTATAAGACTGTAAATCCACTGAAGAGGGAGAGAGGAAAAGAGGGAGATGGAAAGGGAGAGGGAGAGAGAGGGAGAGGGAGAGGGAGGGTGAGAGAAAGAGAGAGAGAGAAAAGGGGGAGAGGAAGAAGGAGAAGGGGGAGAGGGAGAAGGAGAAGGGTGAGAAGGAGAAGGTGGAGGGAGAGGGAGAGGGAGAAGGAGAAGGAGAGGGAGAGGGAGAGGGAGAGAGAGAGAGAGAGCGAGAGCGAGAAAAAGACAGACCTAAAGACAGCAGCAGAGGCAGAGAAGAGGCGAAAGAGAGTCCCACCCACTCGCCAGAGAGGCAGAGAGAAGGCAAAAGAGAGTCCCACCCACTCGCCAGAGAGGCAGAGAGAAGGCAAAAGAGAGTCCCACCCACTCGCCAGAGAGGCAGAGAGAAGGCAAAAGAAAGTCCCACCCACTCGCCAGAGAGGCAGAGAAGAGGCGAAAGAGAGTCCCACCCACTCGCCAGAGAGGCAGAGAAGAGGCGAAATAGAGTCCCACCCACTCGCCAGAGAGGCAGAGAGAAGGCAAAAGAGAGTCCCACCCACTCGCCAGAGAGGCAGAGAGAAGGCAAAAGAGAGTCCCACCCACTCGCCAGAGAGGCAGAGAGAAGGCAAAAGAAAGGCCCACCCACTCGCCAGAGAGGCAGAGAAGAGGCGAAATAGAGTCCCACCCACTCGCCAGAGAGGCAGAGAAGAGGCGAAAGAGAGTCCCACCCACTCGCCAGAGAGGCAGAGAAGAGGCGAAAGAGAGTCCCACCCACTCGCCAGAGAGGCAGAGAGAAGGCAAAAGAAAGTCCCACCCACTCGCCAGAGAGGCAGAGAAGAGGCGAAAGAGAGTCCCACCCACTCGCCAGAGAGGCAGAGAAGAGGCGAAATAGAGTACCACCCACTCGCCAGAGAGGCAGAGAAGAGGCAAAAGAAAGTCCCACCCACTCGCCAGAGAGGCAGAGAGGAGGCGAAAGAAAGTCCCACCCACTCGCCAGAGAGGCAGAGAAGAGGCGAAAGAAAGTCCCACCCACTCGCCAGAGAGGCAGAGAGAAGGCGAAAGAAAGTCCCACCCACTCGCCAGAGAGGCAGAGAAGAGGCGAAAGAAAGTCCCACCCACTCGCCAGAGAGGCAGAGAGAAGGCGAAAGAAAGTCCCACCCACTCGCCAGAGAGGCAGAGAAGAGGCGAAAGAGAGTCCCACCCACTCGCCAGAGAGGCAGAGAAGAGGCAAAAGAAAGTCCCACCCACTCGCCAGAGAGGCAGAGAAGAGGCAAAAGAAAGTCCCACCCACTCGCCAGAGAGGCAGAGAAGAGGCAAAAGAAAGTCCCACCCACTCGCCAGAGAGGCAGAGAAGAGGCAAAAGAAAGTCCCACCCACTCGCCAGAGAGGCAGAGAAGAGGCGAAAGAAAGTCCCACCCACTCGCGCTCGCCAGAGAGGCAGAGAAGAGGCAAAAGAAAGTCCCACCCACTCGCCAGAGAGGCAGAGAAGAGGCAAAAGAAAGTCCCACCCACTCGCCAGAGAGGCAGAGAGAAGGCGAAAGAAAGTCCCACCCACTCGCCAGAGAGGCAGAGAGAAGGCAAAAGAAAGTCCCACCCACTCGCCAGAGAGGCAGAGAAGAGGCGAAAGAAAGTCCCACCCACTCGCCAGAGAGGCAGAGAGAAGGCAAAAGAAAGTCCCACCCACTCGCCAGAGAGGCAGAGAGAAGGCGAAAGAAAGTCCCACCCACTCGCCAGAGAGGCAGAGAAGAGGCGAAAGAAAGTCCCACCCACTCGCCAGAGAGGCAGAGAAGAGGCGAAAGAAAGTCCCACCCACTCGCCAGAGAGGCAGAAAGAAGGCAAAAGAAAGTCCCACCCACTCACCAGAGAGGCAGAGAAGAGGCGAAAGAAAGTCCCACCCACTCGCCCAGCCCCCAACTCACATCGTCAGGTGAATCTCTATGACGTCACAAGGTCGGCCGCGCCCATGTAGCCGAACGCATCATCCCATAACACGCCGTAACGTCACGCAACATGGCCATGAGGTGGAAGGCGAGTGCGGCACAGACATCGTTTGACCCCGGTGCCAAACATGCCATTTGAATAGTCCTGACTTCGGATTAAGTCAAGTATGGAAATCCTGCTATTTAAAGGCCTTGCAACCATGCTATTGTGGGGGGGATTTTGATGTATTTTTTTTATTTTGTTTTATTTATTTTACTTCGATTTTCTTATCATCGTGTTTTCTTTTTTTCCCCTTCCTTCCTCCCCTCCTTTGATTCCTCTTCCCATCTTTATAGTTTTATTCGTCCCTCATTCCTCCGCCCCTCCCCCCACACACCCTTTCTCTAGCCCTACCTTCGTTCTCCCTTGCCCCACCTTCCACATCTTTGCATATTATCCCTCACTCCTTCCCACTCCTCTTCTTCTTTCCCTCCCTATCCTTACCTTTATTCTTTCCCCCTTACCGTTCCTCGTGTTTTTCTTCTTGCCTTCATTCTTTCCTGTTTCCCACCTCCCTTCCCCCTTCCCCCTTCCCCGTCTCTATCTTCATTCTTCCCTCCCTCTCTCCTCCTCTCCTCCCTATCCCTCTCCCCTTCCTTACATTAAATCCTTAACCTTCCTCCCTCTACCTCCCTTCCTCTCTTCCCGTCCCTACCTTCATTTCCCCCTCCCTCCCTCCTCCTCTCCTCCCTACTTCACTCCCTTCTCCATTTCCATCTGTTCCACTGTTTTTTTCATTTCTTCTTCCTCTCTTTCTTCATCCTTCTCTTTACCACTCCGGGTCTCGCATTGCCTTGTCGATTTTTTTTGACATTTCAGCAAATAAAGGGGAGAATTGATGGCTGGTT
The DNA here is from genome assembly GCF_977035675.1 of Penaeus japonicus. Taxonomy (NCBI): domain Eukaryota; kingdom Metazoa; phylum Arthropoda; class Malacostraca; order Decapoda; family Penaeidae; genus Penaeus; species Penaeus japonicus. Next base: position 16,467,622 of record NW_028234433.1, read on the forward strand.
ATTTTATTGGTTAGAAAAGAGTGAGAGAGGAGGGAGAGAAGAAAGGAAAGAGAAAGAAAGGTAAAATCGCGAAAAAAAAATAGGAATACAAATAGAAGTGTACTATGGGTAATCACCACGGGAGATGGAGGGAAGGAGGATACAGGCATAAATTTGTTACAAAAGGAATTGCTAAAAATACAGAGAATATATCTAAAAAAGAAAGAAAACTATATGCATAAGAGAAGCCGACAGTAACGCATTAAAAAACAACACGAACACCTAAACGCAATATCGAATAAGCCAAGATGACGAGAAGAAGAAAATCGAAAGAATGTAAACACCGGAGGAACGTTTAGGCTCCGACCAATATCCCGTAACATGAGTGCACGCGAACCAAAAAACCTTCGTAACATATCACACGCACCTTATATTCACTGCAAAGGGGAGCTAGGAGGGATAATAAGGGCTTTAAGGGGGAGAATCAAAGGGGTTATGATGAAGAAATGGAGCGAGAAGGAACGAAAAATTTGTCTTTGGTTATTTTTAGAGGCAGTTCGCTTGTAAAGTTGTGGAGCGGACATCGGATACCACATTGCGTACTGCGTTTGTCGGTTTGTTATTGGGAAGGCGGTTCGGCAATTATGTCTGGTGGAATTATCTTGTTTGTTTATCTTAGTCTTTGAATAGTTATTAGGTTGTCTGACAAAACCGTTTTGTCTGTGTGTCTATATGTAGTATGTGTGTCTTCTGCTTGTCTCTTGAAAATGTCTATACATATATATATGTGTATGCGTAAATATATATATATACATATATATATATATATATATATATGTGTATGTGTATATATATATATATATATATATATATATATATATATATATATATATATATATATATAATGAATGTATGAATGTTTGTATGTATGTATGTATGTATGTACGTATGTATGTATGCATGTATGCATGTAT
>NW_028234433.1:16478574-16481074 GCF_977035675.1 Penaeus japonicus
ACTTCATGTTGCAAGTACTTTATTGCAAGGGCTTCATCCACCTCGTGTCTTTGCTGGTAATGGGTTGGGTGTGGAAGGGATTTTGCTAGCATGTCTGAGACATATGGTGGCTTACATGGCTTTGGTGGGATAATGTGTTTTTTTATTGCTGGGATAATTTTGGAATGAGTTTTGTGCTGTTACTGATAGGTATTAGGTTTGAGTGTTGTAAATAACTATTGGTGTTATTTATTAAGTTGTAAATAGGGCTTTCAGTTTACATATACATGTCTGGCAGGCAGTTAGTCATATAAAATGATTATGTAATTATAGGACAATCCTAGTTAGGTTTGCCTTTATTTTACATGTAGAGCAATGTTTGATTGCTACTGTACACATGTTCATTCATATGAGTTCTTACTGGTATAGGAAATGTTGAGAATTTTGATTATCTAATTGCATAGAATTAAACTGGATTCAAATAAGTGCAGTTTTTATAAAGTTTGACACTACTGTGAATATTTGCATTATATTTCTTAAGTAACTTTAATGCCAAATGCATCTTTAATATGTAATGGAGATGTTAGTGTATTAGTTTGGCTGGCACTTCCTGAGGTTTCTGGGTGGGGCTCAGCCTAACATGTGCACCCACCACCTTCCTACATGCAGTTTATTCTCTTTGCCTAACCACACGATGTCCATAACATTTTAGTTTTCTACAGTATTGTGGTAGATAAGGTTACACTAAGTGGTTTTCCTAAACTATGAGTACCTGATTCAAAGTATTGCACTATATATTCTGGTGTGATATTTGATACTCAGTTGTGTACCTTGTCTTTTGAAATTTGGCCATAAATGCCTTGCAATCTATCAAGATTCTTGGTATTAGTTTTAAGATATTGCAAGTAAGATATACAAACTTTCTTCACAAACTTGTAGGAAGTTTAGCAAGAGTGAAAAAAAGGTTCAATAGTGATTTGTCCCAAATTGTATTTTTGTATCTTAATGCTTCTTGAAGATATAGTGCAATGTAATGGCTTTGAACAATCAAAACTACATTGATGTTTAACACTCTTATTTATTTTTCAGCATTTGACCAAGCAGATTTACAATGGCTGACCCGGAGAAGGCAGTAGCAACATCGGCCACTGAGGAGGAGATGTCTGAGGAAGAGATGGAGGAGGAGGAGGGAGGAGAGCGTAAGGAGTTGGTAGACAAGCTCATGAAGGACCCTCAGGTGCTGGCTGCCCTCCAGACCAAACTTCGTCGTTTCCTTGGAACCCATTCTGGTTACATCAGTGTGAGTTGACATGCTTTGCTTATTGATAGCTATGGTACACAAGGGAGTTGGAAGTTCCGAGATACCACCTCGGGAGAGAATTTTAGCTTTTGCCTCATATCGTATATATGTACTGTTGCTATGAATGAGCCAAGATTTGACACTCAACACTGGACTTAACACAACTAATGAAGTGTGTTTTTGTGTTGATTCTAATTTCTTGTTTGAAAATTAGCCCACTAAAATGTACTGCGCTTTTTTCAATGACTGTACATAGACCATTGTATTAAGTTTAAAGAAGTGAAAACACTGCATAGATAATCTGACCAAAGTCAAGGTATACCTACATAAACCTTACTCTGCAAATCTGTGTACAAAGTGCCATAACCACCTGTTCCAGCAATATATGTATCACCACTATGTATAGTTCATGAAGTTAGAGCTTGTAGACCTCCCTAGCAATTTTATAAGAACTAGTTCAAACTGTCTTAACTGAATATACATGGAGGGGTTTTAGCTTTTGCTGATGCACAAAACTAACGTCATGACATTGTTAGATGCATTTCTGTTGCAGAGAAAAAGTGTTGGTAAATGAGTTGTCAATATACAATTTTGTTTGATGTATAAATACTCAGATGAGTGTCTTTGCACTTTATCCACATGCATGCATGAATATTGCGTACACACACACACACACACACACACACACACACACACACACACACACACACACACACACACACACACACACACACACACACACACACACACAATGTATGTAAAGGTATGTATGTACATAAGCATACAATGTTATCACTCATTCACACATGTATCCATGCATGCAAATGTATGATTATGCATATGTACATGTATATATTTGCATATATTATCTGGACATTATGACAGCACTACATAATGGAGTAAGAAAACACAACTGTTTCAGATAACAGCTAACAGTCTTATCCCATAGTAACTCAAAATATCAGACATATTAAACCCCTAATATGGTCATGTGGTTACCAAAGAACCTATTGTCCTAGCCAAAAAAAAGTCTACACAATTATTTTGGTATTTGCAGTTAGCATAAATAAACCACATATGCAGGCATGAATTTTACCATATAGTTTTACAACTGATGTGGGTAACATGTCTGGATTTAATGGTATTTTGTTATTAACAGTAATGATCAAAAACACAATAGCATGAAATTTGTAAACGGATTGTTTAAAATTTTGATTTGAA
>NW_028234433.1:16486074-16488574 GCF_977035675.1 Penaeus japonicus
TTGCTCTTGGTAAACATGACAGTGAAAGTTCAAATCCAACATAATTGAGACGTACTTAGTGCTTTATAATTATTGTCCAATGCTTTTGAACAACAAACCTTTACATGAAGAAATCTGATATACAGTATCTCTGCCCCATTTGGTAGCAATTGGGGGTATATTTCTGCCAAAGATTTCTGTAATTTTAAGTGATTCATATTTTTGTTTATTGCAGGTGAAGAGGGTGAAGAGGATGAGGAGGAAGATGATCCAGATTATGATCCGTCTAAAGACAAGTCTGCTAAGGATCAGCAAGCTGAATGTAAACAGCAGTGACCTTCCTCTACGAAATAGGTCTCTCTTCAGTGACGTGTAAAGGCAGCATCTGGGGTCTTGCCAGTTAGATTTCTGTGATGTGGGGAAAAGTTTATTTTCTGGATTTCAAGATTACAAGTAGTTTTTCTTTACAATGTGCATACAAGTCGTAGGTGTGCCAGATTGTTAACAAGAGTGCTATATCTGTTCTGTTCATGGCAGGCCAGAACTTAAAGAAATCTATGTACTTTTGAAATTGTTTAGCTGTTCAGAATCTTCTTGTTCAACAGTGGTGTTGCCCTACATAATGTAGTGCATAAACTGTCAAGATTGTCTACTACAGTGGCCCTACCCCAGATTTCTTTGTAGCACCCAGTGTATGATACTAGGAAAATGTAACTTGAGCAATCATGACAATGGTTGTCATATTCAGAGGTGGTTTGGTTAACTTGTTAAGAGATTTATTGTAAGCATGAAGTAATGTACAATATTGTAACTGTAAATGACAACCGTTGCTTTATGGAGGCCCAGTACTCTTGACTAGCATTACATACTCTGGACAAACCTGCCTAAATACCTGTCAGTTCACTGTAGAACCAGCATGCTAGGTTCTATAAGGTTCATCCATGAGGGTACTAAGTTCTCTTCATTGTGATATAATGCATATAAAAATTGTGCACTTTCTTTCTGCAAATTCTATGTTGGTTTTTAGAGAACCCCTTTTTGTACCAGTGTCATTGCATTATACCAAGCTTGAGATCTGATGCATGGTTGTTGACTTCTCCACATCTTCAGCATTTCTCAAGAAGATTTCTGAATGTGGAATGCTACAACAGCCATGAAGTCGAGGAGGATATTGATGCTGTTGGGTGATGATGGAGCTGTTGCATTTTATTTCTAGGATAACAAATTGTTGAAAAGGAAACGGATCTTTCATTGCCTGTTACAAAATTGCCCATATAGGGAAGAGATGGATACTTAATGTACCCAGTCTGCTTGGTAAATAATTGTAATAGCTTTGTTACCACAGCTGCTAATATATATGCTCTTTTTCATTTCTTATTTTTTTAACCCCTGGAGTATCTTACCATATAGAAGTCTAGTAAGGCTATATGTAAAAGTATATGCATTTAAGAATTTTGATATTGCCCATAATGGATGAAGTTAGACCACTTCGCTAGGTATTGCTAGCTTTAAAACAAGTATTATACTTGATCATGGAATTCATACTTTGAATACCTGCCAGGTTAAGATGATATTAATGTGAATAGTTAATCATGGAGGTAATTTTGTTGGTGCATATCCCAGATCAAAGATATTTTTGGTAGTTAAAAATTGCCCTTTACAAAGGTAAACTTAATAGTATAAACCAGCTCTCTAAAGTTAATGAACTCGAGCTTACTATAATAAGAATTTCTTGCATTTTGCTATTGAAAGATTACTCAACTCAGACAAATGCCATGCTTAAATTCATGCCTGGATATTTTTGGTTATTGAACAATAAGATTGATAATCCTAAATTAGGTTCAGATATAGTACACATTGGTGATTACTGGTTAACCTCAGTACTGTAGATGTAAACTAAGTGAACTTTGCCCTGAGTTAGAATTTTTTTTATTTTTTTTTCATTGGATTAGGCATTTTCTATGGAATGGCTTAGTTGTTTATGGAGTGCCTTTATGGGTTGGCCACAGACCAATCGTGGATTTTTTTTTTTTTTTTTTTTTTAAGTACGACAGGGTTTGGAGATTGATTAGTGGAAGAAAATGTCTTGGTCCAGAATTTGACTCCCAAATGAAAGTAGTGGAGTGATAAGTCATATTGTTTAAAACTGGAAAATTAACCCGTTCATGAGATGTCCATGATGCTATTTTAAGAATTTAATAAAAGACCAGATACGGTTATGACTTTTTATCCCATGATTTATCTATACCATTGATTTAAGGCATACAGGAAATGGTTTAGAAATTGAGACTGAATATTTTGAGGAAGTTGGTCAAATAAGTATCATTCAATTTTACTGGTACAGTGCTAAAGCATAAAAAATCACATATTAGGAGCAAACGGTACAAGAAACAGGATGTCAAAACAAATCCATAGCCTATGTAAAGTTAAAAAAAAAAAAACAATGGCAAAGTATCAATATATTTGAAAACAGTTAAATGCTACCACAGCTGCACACTACGTTTAACATTGGAGAATGGGA
>NW_028234433.1:16493574-16496074 GCF_977035675.1 Penaeus japonicus
CGCACACGCACACGTACACGCACACTCACACGCACACACGTACACGCACACTCACACGCACACGCACACGCACGTACACGTACACGTACACGTACACGTACACGTACACGTACACGTACACGTGCACGTACACGTACACGTGCACGTACACGTACACGTACACGTACACGTACACGTGCACGTACACGTACACGTACACGCACACGCACATGCACACACACATATATTTATATATATATGTATATATATAATATATATGTGTATATATGTATACATACATACATACAAATAAATATGCATATATATGTATATATATATATATATATATATATATATATATATATATATATATATATATATGCGTATGTGTGTGTGTGTGTGTGTGTGTGTATGTATGTATGTATGTATGTATGTATGTGTATGTATGTGTGTGTGCGCGCGTATGCAAGTGTACGCGCGCATGTGTGTGTGTGATCTATCTATGACAGATGTATCTGGCATAAAAATTGTATATTCACCATTGTATTCATCGGTTTTGTTTTTATTGAGTGTTAATCTATCTTTATTTCTGTCAACTGGTGCATATATGCGCCATATTGTATAATACAGAGTTTACATTATGTTTACCCTGTCACTTGAACCATGTAGATTATATTTCATAAATGTTTACAGTGCGAGCCAATTAGTAAGTCGGCGATATGATAGCGAATAAACAGTTTTGTGACACGAATTATGGATGGATTTATTCCGTAAAAAAATCCGGTGTTAACAACTTATAATGGTTTTATTTTGTCAGACTTTTACCCCCCCCCCCCGCTATCCCCCCTTTCTCTCTCTCTCTCTCTCTCTCTCTCTCTCTCTCTCATTCTATATCTATCACTGTCCGTCTCTCACTCTATTAATATGTTTCTCTCTCTCCGCCCCGTTTATAAGTGCAATCGTTTATACGGCCGTGGGTAAGCTGTACAACAATTTTGTTTCCGTTAAGACTTACGGAAAATGCCTGTTCATTTTTATGCAGTGTCCGTTAGCTTCCGCGTGTCTCCAGTGACCCGGTCTCGAACCAAGTTATGGGACGAAGAGTTGAACTCGCTAAGTCAGAACGAGAAGAACCCGTTTGTTGCTTGACCTGCGAATGGACACCGACTCTGGAGTGACCGTTGCTTTTGTATATTTTGAAAAGTGTATTAAGTGCCCGATCTTTTTGTTTCTTCATATATTTTTGTACATTTTTGAAGTGTATCCATTTCATAGCGCAAAATGTAGCGACTGCGTCCGCAAACCGTTGCTAAACATTCCATTATCAGCAAATGGAAGGCGCATGTACCAATGGCTAATGAATATGCCTTTCCGCATATTAATTAGACCAATTTAGGACTACAGCTGCCACTGCCTCCAAGATGTCCCTCATATTCTTGGCCCTCGCTTGTGGCATCAGATGACCACATGGCGCCACATGTCAAGACGGATTGATGGATCATCAGGGTGGACTGTCTGGCAACGGGGGAGAATCAATGTGTAATCATGGCACTAGTGAATGTGCTAAGCAAATTAGGATGGCTCTTGGAATAACTGGAAGGGAAATGATTGTAGCGACAATGGGAAATTGAGAGAGAGAGAGAGAGAGAGAGAGAGAGAGAGAGAGAGAGAGAGAGAGAGAGAGAGAGAGAGAGAGAGAGAGAGAGAGAGAGAGAGAGAGAGAGAGTGAGTGAGTGAGTGTGTGTTATTGTGTGCGTGTGTTTATGTCACGTAACCAGCGGATATTTGGCAGATAATCAAAGTGTCAACCAGTGTTCTCTTGAATGTCCGTCTGCCTTTTGTTACAAGCGGAGGTAAAAGTTCAAATTACGATAAGAACAGTGATAACAGGTTGGCAATCCTGAAGGTGATGTTAGTGTGTTAATAAAATTTGTGGTGACATTGGTATCAGTGATAAGAATGACAATGTAGAGAAAAATGGAATCTGTGACATTGTTATTAGAATAATAAGAAAGGTAAGGAGTGAATCATTGTGGTAGGCCTAGCTCTAGCGGCCGTGCATCATATTGTTTTTTTTTCTAATAGGCTGTAGAATGTTATTACTATGCGTAGGCTTAGATTTGCGTTATCTGGAATTGAAATTTCTCTCTGTCTCTGTCTCTCTCTCTCTCTCTCTCTCTCTCTCTCTCTCTCTCTCTCTCTCTCTCTCTCTCTCTCTCTCTCTCTCTCTCTCTCTCTCTCCCTCTCCCTCTCTCCTCTCCCTCCCTCCCTCTCCCTCTCCCTCTCCCTCTCCCTCTCCTTCTCCCCTCCTCTCCCTCTCCCACTCCCTCCTCCCTCTCCTCTCTCTCCCTCTCCCTCTCCTTCCCACTCCCACTCCCACTCTCACTCTCTCACCCCCACTCCCTCTCCCTCTCCCTCTCCTCTCCTTCCCTCTCCCCTCCCACTCCCACTCCCACTCCCTCCCCTCCCACTCCCACTCCCACTCCCTCTCCCTCTCCCCTCCTTCCCTCTCCCTCTCCCT
>NW_028234433.1:16508574-16521074 GCF_977035675.1 Penaeus japonicus
TGAAAGAATATTTGGAAAAGGGGGAAATAAATGGTAAAGAGAAAGGAGAGACTGTGGAAATGAGAGAAATGAGAAAGGGGAGAACATGGAAAAAGGGGAGAACGTAGGTGAAAATGAAGGAAGGAAAGGAAGGAAAATTGAATAAGAAATTATGAGAAAAGGGAGACAGCGAGAAATGAGAGAAAATGAGAATGAGCAATAAACAAAGGGCAGAACATGATAAACAAGAGGATGAGAAATGAGGAGAAAAATGGAAACGGGAATAAATAAACTCGTGAGTAAATTAAAAATGGAGGAAAATGAACACGAGAGAAAATGAAAAAAGGAAAAAAGAGCAAATTAAAGAAAATGAGAAGAAAATGAACACTAAACAGAAAGAGAAGGAAAATTAGAAAAAAAAGAAAGTAAGTGAACATGATCGAAAATGAGAAAGGGAAAGGAGTGAACATGATCGAAAATGAGAAAGGGAAAGGAATGGACATGAGAGAAAATGAGAAAGGGGAAGGAAGGGTGGCGGGCGTTGTCAACGTGATGCATCGGGTGTACGTCTTGTAATGCTCCTGCACTGGATGCGTAAATCAGGTAAACGGTTTGGGTGTGGCGAGGAGATGGACTGGGGGGAGAGGGGGAGAGGGAAGGGGAGAGGGAGAGGGTAAGAGAGTGTAAAAGAGAAGGTAGGAAAGAGAGAGAGAACGAGAGAACGAGAGAACGAGAGAACAAGAGAGAGAGAGACCGAGGCAGAGAGAGCCAGAGAGCGAGAGCAAGAGCAAGAGAAAGAACAAGAGCAAGAGCAAGAGAGAAAGAGGGAGAGAGAGAGATTAAGAAAGGCATTATGCTTGGGAGGGGAGGAGAGAGTTAGGGACGTGGGAAGTGTGAGGGCGTAAAGGATGAACAGGGGATAGGAAGACGCAGGGGACGAGTGGGTGAAAGTGGTTGACATAATGGGTGGGAAAATAAACAATGTGGAGGTGGAAAGAGAAGTAGCAGAACACGCAGGCTCACGCACGCGCACTTTCTCTCTCTCTCTCTCTCTCTCACTCACTCACTCACTCACTCACTCAAACACACACTCACTCACTCACTCACTCACTCACTCACACACACACACACTCACTCACTCACTCACACACACACACACACACTCACTCACTCACTCACTCACTCACACACACACACTCACTCACTCACTCACTCACTAGCACTGGCATTGTCACACTCTCACTCACTCCACATCCACCCACAATCACAAACGCCCTCACACACACACACACACACCCACACCCACACCCACACCCACACCCACACCCACACCCACACCCACACCCACACACACGCACACACACGCACGCACACCACGCGCTCGCCCCCAGCCGGACTTATTAAGATTGCGTCACATGTCTCAGCCCTGCCATAGCGTGTCCGTAATAATCAGGGGGACCGGGATCCGGTCTCCGCCAACCATCATCAGGGGAATCCGAGTGGCCTGGAGGCGACGTAATATGCAGGCGTGTTTCCGAAGGAGGGGCAAGGGTGGAGAGGAGGGGGAGATGGAAGAGGAGGAGGTGGGGGAGGGGGAGATGGAAGAGGAGGTGGGGGAGGGGGAGATGGAAGAGGAGGGGGAGAAGGAAGAGGAGGTGGGGGAGGAAGAGGAAGAGAAAAAGGAAGAGGAAGAAGAAGAGGATGAAGAGGAGAAGGAGGAGGAAGATGAAGAGGAGAAGGAGGAGGAAGATGAAGAGGAAGAAGAGAAAGAGGAGGAGGAGGAAGAGGAAGTGGAAGAGGAGGAAGAGAGAGGAGGAGGAGGAGAAGGAGGAGAAGGAGGAGGGGGGGGAGGGTGAAATAAGGGGAAAGTTATAGAGGCGAAGGGCGAAGGGGCTAGGGGCGAGGGGCGAAGGGGCTAGGGGGCTGGGGGATAAGGAGCTCTTTGAACATGTCACGGCTGTGGGTCCCCGATGGCTTCTTGGAATAGGCCTGAGGATACCTTTTTTTTGTGTACATGATGCCGTTCGTACTCTCTCTCTCTCTCTGTCTGTCTCTCTCTCTCTCTGTCTCTCTCTCTCTCTCTCTCTCTCTCTCTCTCTCTCTCTCTCTCGCTCGCTCGCTCTCTTTCGTTTCTAGGCACAGCTTAAAAAGTATGATTTTTCAATAAAATGAGGTACCATTTATATATATAATTTCTCATGCTGGAAAAGAACCAAGACGTTAGTCAGAAAGAGGATCACATATCTTGAGGCAAATTATAAGCTTGGGAGAGAGGGAGGGAGGGAGGGAGGGAGGGGAAGAGAGAGAGAGAGAGAGAGAGAGAGAGAGAGAGAGAGAGAGAGAGAGAGAGAGAGAGAAAGATAGAGAGAGAGAAAGGGAGGGAGGGAAGGGGGTTAGTGAAGACACGAGAGAGAGTAGAGATTTGGCGGATTAAAGAAAAGACAGACAGACAAACAAACAGACAGAGAGACAGACAGACATACAGACAAACAGACAGACAGACAGACAGACAGACAGACAGACAGACAGACAGACAGACAGACAGACAGACACAGACAGGCATGTACAATAGGAAAGAGTACGAGGTGTGGCGGAGGACAGACAGACAAACCGATAAAAAGATAAGACAGACACAGACGCAGACACGAAGAACTCAACTCTCTTTCCGAATTATCAAATTAAACGAATTACAGAACGGCGGAAAGGATACCAGTGTAAGAGACGAAGGAAAAAAAAGGAAAACGACAAAACGAAAGTATTTTTATATCTCCCTTACTGAAATATTTCGTCTTTTTTTCTCCTCATATTGTTATATTCTAGATGTTGATGATGATGATGATGATAATGATAATGTTTATCTTCTAATTATTCTCAAAGAAAATTATGTTAGGAAGAAGGGTTGATAAAGAGGAAGCACATAGTGGCAGTGGTGCCATTGCTGATAACGATGCAAATGATGATAGTAATTATAACTTCATTTAATGTTGACTTATATAATGAATGATCAAAAAAATATGGAGCTCGCCCATAAAAAAAGCTGAAGTTGATAGCTTTAATTACAAAAATAATGATATTGTGATATTAATGATGTCAATGGTGTAAATGATATGAAAATGATGACAGCAATGCTGCAGCAAAAAGGCAGAACGCATTAACTCCAAAATCCATGTTTTGAGAAAATCGATGTTAAAGGTTTGGCTGCATGTATATTTACTCCTATCCGATGACAAAACTGACCAACTGACCATGACATTCTTAACATTCATTCAGACACATGAAATTTTGTATCATTTCGGCTTTAAATGGATCGATTCCAGAACCAAAAAAAATTCATAATTTGGAGTTAATGCGTTCTGCCTTTTCACTGCAGAATGACGGGGTAATAAAATAAGAATAATGATAACAATGATGAGAGTAACAATATTGAAAACAATAATGGTGTAACACTCATCTATATAATCATGTAAAAGTAATGAGTATACTGCTACTAATATCAACAACAATCATGATGACTAATAACCTTAATAACAACAAAAGAGATATACCGCATAACCAAACGAAGAAAGACAATAATGAAGGGAAACAAAAATAACAACAATGATAATCATACACCCTTTAACCTGATGGAAAGGAGCAAGGACAAGAGAAGACCCTAAAGAAGAAGGAAAGCTAGAAGGAAATATGGAAGGAAAGAGAAATGGAAAAGAGGAAGAGAGGGAAGGTACAGGAAGAATGGAGGACAATAAATAGATTAAGAAAAGTAAATGAAATGACAGGACCCAAACTCGTGGGCTGAAATTAGGAAAGGATGACTCGATGCAAAGGCCAGGATGGAGCGCCTTCGTTTGCCAGAGGCTCATGAAGGAAAGGGTGGGAAGGAGGAAGGAAGAGAGGAAGAAGGAGAAGGAAGGAAGGGAGAGAAGGAAATAAGGAAGAAGGGAGATTACAGAGGATGTTTAGTGACAGAAGGAAGGGAGAGTAGGGAGGGAAAAAGAACGGAGGGATGAAGGAAGGAAGAAAGGAGAGAGAGAGAGAGAGAGAGAGAGAGAGAGAGAGAGAGAGAGAGAGAGAGAGAGAGAGAGAGAGAGAGAGAGAGAAGGAAGGGAAGAGAAGCTATAAACAATGATGAAAGAGGAAGTGGAAAGGAAGGAGGGAGGAATTAAAGGCGGGTAGGAGAGATGAGAATAGAAAACAATGAAGGAAGGAGTGAGTTAGTAAGCGGATCGGAAGGAAGGACTGTCATAACCATCGACGGTCAACATCAAGCCCCCACATCAACACCAACATCAACAGCACAACATCGTCATTATCTGAACCCCCTCATCATCATTTTTTTTACCTCCCACCCCTCCCTTCATTATCTCTATCTCGTTAGGAGTTTAAAAAAACAAAAGACTTTCGGACCTTGCTATTCTGCGTGCTACTCTGGCGATGGGCAATCCTGTTTCGGTCTGCAGAAAGGTAATCCCCTTTTTAATCCCCGGAGATGCATCGCTGTAATCCCGAGAAACGCCGACTACACGTTCTTGTTTGGGTGCAGGAGAGGGCCCTCTTACACAGCTGTGAAATATGTGTATATTTTTCATCTACATGATTACCTTCTTGTGAAACAGGATATGAAAGCGCTGGCACGCCCACATGCATACGCACACGCACACGCACACACAGATAATCTCAATGCAAATACTCAAAATAATATCTATTTAGACAAAAAAAAGTTCATATAAATCAAAGACTCATCATTTAGCTCCAAAATACTGAGACGACACGATCAGTCACCAAAACACGTGACGAATTTCTTAATAAAAGCGGAAACGTCTCCTTGAATGTCCCAATAAATAGAGAGAAGAGGCTCTGATTCTTCATTTCTCGTGAATGCGCTGATGAGCTCATGGCTGGCCATTTCCTCTCGTCTCGTGGCACCGATGATTGTGTTAGGGTAGTGCGATCTTTTTTTTTTTATGAGTCGATGACTGAGTTTTGTTATATTGTGTCTGTGGTATATATATATATATATATATATATATATATATATATATATATATATATATTTCTCTGCATGATTGTACCTCCCCCATCGCATGCACGCACGCACACAAACACAAACACACACACACTCTCTCTCTCTCTCTCTCTCTCTCTCTCTCTCTCTCTCTCTCTCTCTCTCTCTCTCTCTCTCTCTCTCTCTCTCACACACACACGCTTGCGCCTACACTCAACGGTAAAAGCAAACGCACGCGCTCTTGTAACAGTAGTGGTCAGGCCCACACGGTCCGCGCAGAATGTGATATTAAAGTTTTTTAGGCAGCCATGCATTCGTGTGAGACTGAGAAACAGACAGACAGGCAAAGGAAGATAGTCATAGAGAGAGAGAGAGAGAGAGAGAGAGAGAGAGAGAGAGAGAGAGAGAGAGAGAGAGAGAGAGAGAGAGAGGGGGGGGGGATAGGCTGACAGAACAGAACAATCAAAGCCAGACGGGCAGCCAGAAGCAGATAGAGAAACAGACAAACAGAGGGTTGTCAAAGATAACGAGATGGAAAGATATAAAAAAGAAAGACCACACTAGAAAAGGAAGACGAGAAGATACAGGAAAGAGAAATAGAAGAGAATGAAGTCGGGCTGGAAAACAAAGTACTCGTTTTAACTTTTAGGAAAACTGACAGCTATTCCACGGTGGATTGTAATATAAAACGACCCCCCTCCCCCTCTCGCGTTTTAGGATAATTAATAAATAAACTCATTGCTACGGATTTTAACATTTCTTTTTATTATATTCGGCCACGGTTTTGCGGTGAGGGAGGATGGGGAGGGGAGGGGGGGATGGGATGAGGGAGAGGAATTGGGTGGAGGAGAGGAAAGGGAAGGGAGGAAAGGGAAAGGAGGAGATGAAGAGAGATGGGTAGAGGAAAGGAAAGGGGAGGAGGATAGGAAGAGAGATGGATAGGAAAAAAGAAAGGGGAGAGGGTATGAAGAGAGATGGGGAATGGACAGGAAAGGGGAAGGAGATAGGAAGAGAGAAGAGGGAGAGGAGAGAAAAAGGAAAGAGGGAGAGGAGTCAAGGAGGCAAAACGAAGGTACGTGAAAATAGCGAAGTAGCGAAATCAACTTTCAAACTGTTTAGACTTTGCTAACCTTATTCTCCGGTTTCATGGCTTCTTCTCTCCTCCTCCCCTCTTCTCCTTCACCCTACCTTCCCCACCTCTCCCCCCTCCCCCAGTCATCCCCTAAGCTCTTCTAACTCACCTCTCCCACGACCCCCCCCCCTCCTAAGGCCTCCCAACCTGCACCTGACGTCCGGCTGTTCTGTCATTGGCTGGTTGTGTGTGTGTGTGTGTGTGTGTGTGTGTGTGTGTGTGTGTGTGTGTGTGTGTGTGCGCGCGTGCGTTAGTATGAATATATATATAAATATAAATATATATGTATATATATAGACAGACATACAGACAGAGAGAGAGAGAGATAGAGGAAGAAAGAAAAAAAGAAAGAGATTGAGGACGGCGGAGGAAGGAAAAGGCGAGAAGAGGCACCAACGGGAGAGTGAACGTTTACCGTAATTTTATGCTGAGCGCGATAATGGGATTGCTTGAATATGATTGTCGCTGATTGTTTGGGATTTCATACACCCACTTTTTGGACGATTTGTGTCCAGGGCGTTGGGTGCTTAGGAGGAGGAATGAGGAAAAGGAAAAGAGAGGGAGAGGGTGGGGGAGGGGGAGGGGGAGAGGAAGAGGGAGAGGGAGAGGGAGGGAAAGAGAGAGAGAGAGAGAGAGAGAGAGACTAAAGGAGGAGACCGGAAGAGGAAAGAGTAGTGGAAATATAACATATACTATAGATATAAACCGATAAGATCGATAAAAAGTAATATACGACCAAACATACTGAGCGTATGATAAACCAGCATACACACTACGAACACACAAAAAGAAAATTCTTACACTCCAATCGTGTGTGTCTGATAGAGCTGATATGCATGAGCAGTATCCACACGTAATCCTTTGCATTAGAGGGCTGAGCCGTGGCATTGTATATTGAGCTTGAGCATTCACACAAAGTGGCATTTTAAAGCCGTGTTTCAGTGTGTTCTCCTCCGCCCTAACAAACAACATGGGAAGAGAGAGGTAGAAAGAGTTCACTGTTATAAGTTTTTTTGCAGGATACTTTGTTCACTTACGGTTAGGTCTGACGTTGAAAAAATGTCAGGATATTTAACATATGACTGGCAAGTTTGTCCGAATTTAGGTTAAGTTGATAGAATAGTGTTGATGGCATTTGGACAAGGATGTAAATTGGTATATTGCAGTTTTATCTGTCAACTCGGGCCTGAAAATTGTCATTGTTAAAGTATTTTATGTGGAGACACAAGGTACCAACAATAAATTGGAAATTCCTATAAATTTTCTTTTCCGTGCGACAATTATTCATCGAGTTTGGATATAACGACGTGTTGTATCAATAGTACAAAATTGCCATAACACGTAGTTGATTTTTTTAAATGTGACAGAGTCCATTAATTATGTTCCTTCGAAACTCCACTTTGCGGTTCACTGGACCATGAAAGACCAAGGCAAAGTTTTAAGAACGTTACAGTTAATGTATTTGTGACGTGATATTTTGGGAACCTGGAAAAAAATAATTACTGAAGAGTAAAAAATAAATGAATACATCATAGGCTTCTCGCCATTTCCTGGATTTACAAATAAGCAATATGCAGAAGAAAACGAGTTTTCCGTATCACTGGTTGAGGTGAAGTTCAGGTTAGCCAAGGTTGACCGTAACTGTACTAATGACACTCGGATGGTACAGTTCTACCCGGTTTGCTTCACGTTCGGTTATTGTTATAATTATTGTTATAAACTACTTTATGATGTCATAACATGAACATTATTTAGGAAGGAGTGGGGTTACTGTCATCATTTTTATCGATAAACTCTGACAATTAAAAATATTACTAATTCGCACACTCCATTCAAACTTCCCTTTTTTAAATATTGAAAGGCTGTTTCATCCAATGATACAAGCACCAATGTTAGTGTGCGTTTATGCACATGAGTACCCATGTGTGTGTTTCCAGCGTGTATATATGTGCGCCAAGCGACCTCGTGTCCCTTTGTTTATGTAACCTTACTTTGTCATTTAATTTTTCCCGTGTCTCGATGTGACTTCTCTTCCATGTCGCCGTGTCTATTTCTTATGCCGGGCGGCCACACGTGACGCCTTAGAAATCGGGAGCAAACGGACGCACGGAAAAGCACCCGGCGGAACACCCGGAGGTCACGCCAGGCGGGCCGACACAACGGCAGCGGTCGCAGGTGTCACGAAACAAGTGTCATGAGACAGAAGACAATGCCTCCAAGCCTTCTACTTTGTACTTTGTACTTTGATTCTCTTGTGCACGATTCGTAGTGATGCCGGAAGTGCATGCATGAATGCACTGTCCACTTTAGTTTTGTTTTGTTATTATTTTACTACACATTGATGGTTCCACGAGCATTCGACTTGAATTTCCGGTGAGAAATTTTACTCTTAATAACTTAACACTGTTACGTATATTATTATTGCTAATATTGATTCCAATAGTAATGATAATGTTAATGATAGTGATAATGAAAATATTAATACTATTAATTATAATGACAATGATGGTGTGAAAGTAAAAATGAATAATGATAATGATAATGATGATATTAATAATGTTAGTCACGATATCAATAGAAATCAAACTCTCCCGATAACTCAAGGAATGGAGCAAACCGGTAAGGTCAGGTAGGCCTACTAATTGTAGAATCATCTATATGTAGAAATAAAATAAACAAAATCATAATGAGCAATGCATGTCCCTGCCGTTGATGGTATAAATTACGATAAATACTGAAGGACCAATGTATTTAGGTTTATGTTAATGTGTATGCGTGTGACTCTCTCGGTTCGGGCGCAGGTAACAACAGGTCGTACCGCTTCACCTGCACCTGGTCGTGACGAACAGGTCGAGCAGGTAAGACCAGGCGGTATTGTTGCTGGTTAACCTGGATGGGGTGCCGCTACGTATGGCTGCGGGTGGCCGTTTGTGTGTGGTGTTTGTGCATGTTTGTTTGCTTGGGGTTTTGAGAATGTATTTACGTGAGTTTGAGTAAGTGTGCATGCCAATCTGTTTGTATTTGTATGAGTGCATATGTGTTTGTGCTTGCCTGTATGTACGGTATAGGTATGTGTTTTTGTATATGGGGGCTTAATTGTGTAATGGTTTGTAAGTGTTGCATTTTGTATAAGCATAGATACATACATTCTAGTCTTCACCTACGCCCCTCGACACTCTAGGAATAGAGACATGTACCCTGAATCATCTAATCCCCCTAAAAAGGGCGTCGCAGGTGCTGGATCAACCGCCAATATCAATTTAGACAAACTTCCATCCTCAGAGGAACACCGTGCTACCTTCCCCCTTCCTCTTCTCCCCATATCCTTCCCCATGGTGACTCTGACGGGAATAGAATGCGAGAAAGACAGTGGAGAGAGAGAAAAAAAAAGCGTAAAAGGTAGTTGTGACATATCAGATAAGGATAGACGGTATGAATTACTAAAGGAGTGAGAAAACATGTAACGATACAAACTGTTAGTATAGTATTAGTGTCATCCCTTAGCTAGTGACGGGGTGGGGCGTATTGAGGGGGAGGGGAGGGGAGGGGTGGGGGAGGGAGTCTCTTTTGATCGATTCAGTCCCAAAATTAGCTTCTTCGGCCGGTCATAAAAGAAGGGCACACCACTCGCCCCCTAACCTCCCTCCCTCTGACCCCCCCAACCCCCAAGCCCACTCCCTCTCTGCATACTGTCCTGTGGAACATTCTAGAACAGTATTTCCTAACCTGGAATAAACGTACCCTTGGAGAGAAATTTATTTAAGGAAGGAGGATATAAATTTGATACAATATTTAATATGAAAGTATGATGTGGGGATAAACTTGTCTGCGAGCATATTCCCCCCAAAAAAATGCCACGAAAGAAAGGGCGGCCGGGAACTGGGGATAAGTGAACCAAAAAAGAAAGAAAAGAAGAAAAAGAAAAGAAAAAAAAAAACTCTACACGCCAGTCATTCCGAACCGCCACAGACTTAATCAAGTACGAGGGATTCCCGCCATGGAAAGAAGAACTCTTAGCAACACTCTGCAACATTCTTCGGAGGCGACGACAAATCACAAGACGAAGACGAGTGCAAACCTCATTACGGAACCGACTCCCCCCTCCCTCCCCTCCCCCCCCCAAAAAAAAAAAAAAAAAAAAAAAAAAAAAAAAAAAAAAAAAAAAAAGAAAAAAAAAAAGAGAAAAAGAGAGAGAGAGAGAGAGAGAGAGAGAGAGAGAGAGAGAGAGAGAGAGAGAGAGAGAGAGAGAGAGAGAGAGAAAGTTCGTAAAACTAAAAGTGCGGAGGAGGTCGTTTCGCTGTCCAACCTCCCTCGTCCCATTAGGGTTCTTGGTGGGGCGTTAGGTACGATTAGGAACGGATAAGATGGTGTTTTAGTACGTAGGATATTACTCTTATTTTAGTATTATTATCGGGATAATGGTAATGGTTGTGATGATGATTGTTATTGTTGTCTTGTTATTTTTTTATCGTTTTTGCTTTTGTTTGTTTTTTTGTTTTTGTTATTGTTATTATTGTTGCTCTTGTGTTTGATCTTGTTATTATTTTGCATTATGATTTTGGTCAAGGTGATTATTTTTATTTTTATTTTTGATTATGATACAAAGGGTAATTTTTGCTATTATTATTATTATTATTATTATTGTTATTATTTTTTTCATTATTATTATCAATACTCTTATATTTATTATCATTATTATCCCTGTATTTCATATTGATTCAATCATTTTGCATTGTCATCATATAGTCACTGACGTTGATATTTCCATTGCTAAGTGATTCTCCTGCAGATATTGCAATATTTATTACAGGACCGTCATAAATATTACTCTTCAATTGCCGAAATATGTTTAAGGCATTCGAAGGCATTCCGATGGGATTGTCATGCACCGAGTGGGCCATTAGACGTTTAGCTGGACGCGAGTAGTCTTGAGTGTATATGGTGCGTGAGGAGGCGAAGGAGAACGGGATAATTGAGTGCGCTCTCTCGCTCCCACTCCATTCTTCTGTCCCCACCTCCTCCCCCTAATCGGCCTTCCCCAACTACTCCTTTCTATTGTACCCTTTTTCTTTATCTTTCTTCTTCTTCTTCTTTTTCTTCTTCTTCTCCTCTTAATTCTTCTCCTTTTCCTTCTTCTCTTAATTCTTCTACTTCTTCCCCTTCTTCTCTTAATCCTTCTCCTTCTTTTTCTCTTTCTCCTTTTTCTTCTTCTCTTTCTCCTTCTCCTCCTCCCCTTTCTTCTTATAATTCTCTTTCTCCTTCTTCTCCTCCTCCCCTTTATTCTTCTTCTCTTTCTCTTTCTTCTCCTCCTCTCCAACCCCTTTCTCTTTCCCTTCAACTTCTTCCCCTCCTTCACTCCCTCCCTCCCACCTTCCCCTTCCCCTTCCTCCAACTCCCTTCCCTCCCCTACTTCCCCTTCCGACCCCCTTCTCCCACCCTCCTTCAGCCCCTCCCCCTCCCCCATCCTGTGACGTCACCAGCATCAGTGCCGCCTCGTACATCTCTTTGACCTTGACCTTGCATTGGTCTTCTTTATCTCATTATTGTCTGTCTGTCTGTCCATCTTGTGCCAGTTTAATGTCCTCTTGCTTTTCGCTTCCTCTTTCTCTCTCTCTCTCTCTCTTATTCTTTCGTCTAAGTCTCCCTCTCTTCTGCATCTGTTTGTCTGTTTCTCTCTTTCTCTCTGTCTTTCTTTCGCCTCTCTCTCTCTCTCTCTCTCTCTCTTTCCTTTCTTTCCTCCCATCTTCCAACCCCTTCTCGCTTCTCCCCCCATTCCTCACCCTCCTTGTTTCTTTCTCTCTTCCCTCTCCTTCTCCCCCTCCCCCCTCTTTCCTTTCTTCCATCCCATCTTCCAATCCTCCCCCTTTCCTCCTCTCCTCCTTTCCCTCCCTCCCTCTCTCCCTCCTTCCTTCTTTCTCTCCTCCCTCTCTCCTTTCTTCCTTCTTTCTCTCCTCCCTCTCCATTCCTTCCCCCTTCCCCCTGATGTTTCCAGAGGCTCATGTTTTCCATTGGTCTTTGATCCTCCCCGGATTTTCACACCTAGTTAGTTCAAGTTAGCATTTTTTTGCCCCCGTAATATAGATCAGCTTCACCTAATACCATGTATGAGTGGGTTGATACCGTAACATAATCCAGCACCTAATCCGGGGATTTGTTTGTGTACTCCGAGTGTAAGCCTTCGATAAATCCCATAGCTGATTTATGGGTTCTGGAAATCCCCATGGTGATTTGTTTCGTGTTTTTTGTTGAGACTTTGATGTGGTGTTTGTTTGTCTTTGATGACGTGCTACTTTGATGACGTGCTGGCCGGCCTAAGCCACCTGGGTGTTACGTCGTGTACACTTGTGCTCTCTCACGCTCTTTTTGTTTATTTTTTTTATGCAATCA
>NW_028234433.1:16526074-16529078 GCF_977035675.1 Penaeus japonicus
AGGGAGGGAGGGAGGGAGGGTAGGTGGGTGGGTGATTTAGAGGAAGGGAGGGACGGTGGTAGGAAGGGTGGTAAGAAGGGAGGGAGGAAGGAAGGAAGGGAGGGTGAGACGGAAAGGAAGGTAGAGAGGAAGCGAGGAAGAGAGGAAGAAAAGAAAGAAGGAAAAGAAAGGGAAGGTGAAGGAGGGAAAGGAAGGGGAAGGGGAGGGAGATCAGGAAACAAAGGAAGGAAAGGAGGGAGGCATATATAGGGTAGGTAGGTACGGAGAGATGTTTAGCTAAGTAGATGTGGAAAGGTTTAGGTAGATAGAGAGGGTGGGAGGTGTTGGTAGATGGGTGGAGGAAGGGAAGTAGGGAGGTATAGGTAGATAGTGAGAGAGGGAGGGAAGCAGGGAAGAAGGGAAACAGGGAGGGAGGGAATCAGGGAGGGAGGAAAGCAGGAAGAGAGGGAAGCAGGGAAAGAGGGGAGCATGGAGGCAAGCAGGGAGGCAAGCAGGGAGGGAAGCAGGGAGGGAAGTAGGGAGGGTGGGGGATATTTCTTACCTTATTCCCAAGAGAGATCGAGTCGCGTCAAGGTCACGCCACAGAATAAAAACGACCCACACACGCCCGCGAGGAAAACATGTGTTTTGGTAGTTTGTCTCTCACTCACTGCCAACCTCTCTCTCTCTCTCTTTCTCTTTCTTTCTCTCTCTCTCTCTCTCTCTCTCTCTCTCTCTCTCTCTCTCTCTCTCTCTCTCTCTCTCTCTCTCTCTCTCTCTCTCTCTTTCTCTTTCTCTCTCTTTCTCTCCCTCCCTCCCTCCCTCCCTCCCTCTCTCCCTTACCAACATGCAGACGTTGATGCTAATGACAATTTTGCTAATACCAGCAACAACAACAGCACCAAAACCAATTCTAGGCAATTGTGTAAAGGAAATTAATATGAAAGGAAGTGGAGCATACAAGTCATAAACTCATACGCTCCCTCCTCCTCTCCCCATAAGCCTCCCATCCACCCCTCCCTTACACTCTCCCTCTCCCACCCCCTGCCCCCTCTTCCTCTCACATTCCCTCCCCCCTCTTCCTCTCCCATCCCTCCCCCCTCTTTTTCTCCTACCCCCTCCCCTTCTTCCTCTCTCCCTCCCTCTCCCTTCTCCGTCTCCTCTTTCCATCCCTCTTCTTCCTCTTCCGTTCCGCTTCCCCTTCCCATCCCTCTTCCTCTCCTTCTCCGTCTCCTCTTCCCATCCCGCTTCTCCCTCTCCCTTCCCCTTCTCAACCCCCACCCTCTCCCTCTCCTCCGTCTCCCCTTCCCAACCCTCCCCCTCTCCTCCGTCTCCCCTTCCCATCCCTCCCCCTCTCCCTCCCCCTCTCCCTCCCCCCCTCCCTTACCTCAGTGAACTGTAACCCTTTAATGGGTGAACTAAATACCATCAAATGGCGCGCGACCGGAACACGGGCGTATAGCTATGCGGTGATCATTGCATGAATGGGTCAGCGGGAGCGGGAGAGTGGGTTGTGTCGTAGGCAGAGGGAAGGTGTTGGGTATGTGTGTGTGTGTGTGTGAGTGTGCGTGGGGGTTTATGTAGGTGGTGGAAGGCTGTGTGGGTGGTGGTGGTGGTGTTTTTGTGTGGAGGGATGTGTGTGGATGGGGAGGGGGAGGGCGTTTGTGTGTGTCTGTGTGTGTGGGGGGCGTTTGTATGTGTGGTGAGAGAGAGAGAGAGAGAGAGAGAGAGAGAGAGAGAGAGAGAGAGAGAGAGAGAGAGAGAGAGAGAGAGAGAGAGTGTGTGTGTCAGTCAGTCAGTCAGTCAGTCAGACAGACAGACAGACAGACAGACAGACAGGGCATACAGACAGACAGAGGATAGAAAAGGATGAACAGAAACCGCCAGACAAGGTAGGCAGAAAACGAGAGAAAGTAAAAACAAGTTAATAAAGAAACGAAACACGTTAATAAGAGAGAGCAATGAGGCAAAAAAATGCAATGGAAATGCACAACGATTCTCTTAGAACTTGCTAATGCTTTCGACTCCCTCCCCCCAGTATCCCCTTATCCCTCTTGCCACCCTGCCCCTCCCAAAAAGGAAGAAAGAAATTAAAAGAATATGCACACACACACACACACACAAGCACGCGCGCGCGCGCTAAAACGCCCCCCACCCACCCACACACATATGTATAACTACAGACATGCCTACACCCACAAGGATACACCAATACAGCAACCCCTACATTTTCTAAAATCTTACAACAAGGGAAGGGATCTTGCACGAAACAGAGAAATTCAAGAGAAACATCTAGAATGAAAGAGAGCAACGCAAATGAAAGATCCAGAAAAAGAGAGTGAGAGAGAGAGAAAGAGATAGTGAGAGTAAGAGTAAGAGTAAGAGTAAGAGTAAGAGTAAGAGAGAGAGAGAGAGAGAGAGAGAGAGAGAGAGAGAGAGAGAGAGAGAGAGAGAGAGAGAGAGAGAGAGAAAGAGAAGAAGGGAAATTGCCAAATAATGTCCCCAAAGTCGCCATTAGACTGACCAATCTGCAGGCAAGACGGACGTGTCTCCTTCCTTTTTTTTATTATTGCTTTTTTCTTTACGTTTACCTTCTTTTTTTAGTCTTTATTTCGTTGTTTGGTTGTTTTTCCCTTGTCCTAGCTTTCTTTTTCCTATTTTCATAATTTTATTTTTCATTTCGTGGCTTGTTCCCTTTTTATTTATGGTTTTCCCTTCCTCTTGTTTTATTTTCTCTTTTTCTCGTGTCTTCTTTGGTTTCCTAATTTTATTCTGGTGTATTTTATTATTTGCATTCATTTCTTTCATTATTCCATGTACTTACTTATTGTTGTTTTGTCTTTTATGTTACGTTATTCATTTTATTCCCTTATCCTTTCTATAATTCTCTTTTTTTTTCTTTTTTTCTTTTTAAATTATTTGTTCCTATTCCTTTTCTCTTATTTCACAATTTCATTTAGTTCCACCTCTTGTCACTTACTTATTTTTCTGTTATTTCTTGTTGTCTATTTTTCGTTTTTTTTTC
>NW_028234433.1:16536678-16539178 GCF_977035675.1 Penaeus japonicus
CTTTTTCTCTGTTTCCCTCTGCTTCCCCCTTCCTTTCCCCTCCCCCATTCTTCTTGTCCCTCTCCTCTTCTCTTTTCCCCTTCGCCTCCCCCTTTTCTCTCTCCCTTTTCTCTCCCCCTCCCCTTCCCCTCCTCCTTACCTCTCCTCCTTCCTCCACCCCTTCTTCCGTCCTCCTGCCCCTCCTCCATCCCCCTCGCCCTCCATCCCCCTCGCCCTCCTCCCTCGCCCTCGTCCCTCGCCCCCCTCCCATCCTTCTTGATGATACCCTGATGGCGGTGATGGGCTTGAGTGATTAGTGATGATGGCAGCAATTAGTGATGCGGGCAATGTGGCGACGACGGAGAGAGAGAGGGAGAGAGAGGGAGAGAGAGAGAGAGAGAGAGAGAGAGAGAGAGAGAGAGAGAGAGAGAGAGAGAGAGAGAGAGAGAGAGAGAGAGAGAGAGAGAGACATAGGCATTGACATAGAGAAAGAGAGAGAAGGAGAGAGAGAGAGGAAGAGAGAGAAAGAAAGAGAGAGAATTAGAGAAAGAGAGAGAGAGAAAGAAAGAAAGGGAGAGGAAGCTTTGAGTGATGATTGCGTGATGATGGTGATGGTCTCATGGGAGGGGCGGCCTTGGCTTGTGATGAATATCTTTTTTTAACCCTTTTTTGATATGTTAGGTTGTTTTTTATTGGTGCTTTGATAAGCATTTGTGTTGATTGTGTGTGTTTTATATCGTTTGTTTAGATGGTGTGGTGATGGTTATGGTGATTTTATAGGTGTTTATGGTGACTATTAGCACCTTTTTTTTACTGTTTTATGAAGACAAATGTGAATATGAGAAGTGTAGTATGGTTATGGTGACTATAAGCGCCCTTTTACTTTTTATGAAAAACAAACATATATATGAGAAGTATGGTGTGTTTGTTGATGAAAATGAACGACCTTTACTTTTGAAAAAAAAAATGCTGATAATTTTGTGAGCGTTATAATTCACGCTATTTTTTTTTCTTACTCATTTTAAAGATACTTAATTGACACTCATAGTGATCAATAGTTCGCGACATCAAGATTGCAATAATGATAAATAAAGTGACAAACAGACTTTCAATAACAAAAACAAACACACAGACCGTAATGATGACGAAAGCGATTATATAAGAGAGTGAGTGATACCCAATGCGGGCTGTGATGAGGAGGAGGCTGGGTGGCAGAGGATTCGGGAAAATGACACTAAGCGACATTAGGCTGTCTCGCGGGTGTCAAGTTTGGACGTCTGTTGACACTCCGTCTTTGGGTGATTGTTAATCGGTGCCTTTTGGGTCTGTTTGGTGGTTTATTGGTGGGGTCTGTGTGTGTGTGTTTGTGTGTGTAAGTGTGTGTGTGTGTGTGTGTGTGTGTGTGTGTGTGTGTGTGTGTGTGTGTGTGTGTGTGTGTGTGTGTGTGTGTGTGTGTGTGTGTGTGTGTGTGTGTGTTCGTGTGTGTGTGTGTGTGTGTGTGTGTGTGTATGCGTATGCGCGTGTGTGCATGTGAGTGTATAAACTATGTCAGTGTTCATCAATATTTTTAATCATTCTTATGAATACAACACTTTTTTTCACTTAGAGATTTCACCGCAGAACACACGATATGAAGTAATGCAATAATTATCTAATTTCTTTCGGATTTGAGTCCTAATTAAACTAATTTAAATACCCATAATACCTCACGCTGATTAGAATTTGAAATAGAACTTTTGAAGAAGTTTTTTATATCTCCCTTGAATGTATAATTTCACACGCTCTCTCAGCGAACATAGATAAAAGGTGAAGCTAATATGTGAGTATAACTTGGTAAAAGATTTAGCATTCGTTTACGAAGCTTCGTGGTCGTAGAAATTCGTGTCAGAAGCTTCGTGGTTGCAGGTTCAGTTTTGCGAATTAATTATTTGTTTGAATCTTTGTAGTTAAATGCAGAAGGAGCGAGCAAGAGAGAGAGTGGGAAAGGGAAAGATAAAGAAAAAGAAAAAGAGAGAGAGAAAGGAAGAGGAAAAGAGAGAGAAAGGGGGAAAGAGAGAAAGGGGGAAAGAGATAAAGAGAGAAAGAGAGAAAGAGAGAGAAAGGGGGAAAGCGAGAAAGAAAGAGAGAGAGAGAGAGAGAGAGAGAGAGAGAGAGGGAGAGAGAGAGAGAGAGAGAGAGAGAGAGAGAGAGAGAGAGAGAGACAGAGACAGAGACAGAGACAGAGACAGAGACAGAGACAGAGACAGAGACAGAGAGAGTGAGAGTAAAAACCGAGGGTAGTAGACACAGACATAGAGGCACAGCGATCGAGGAAGAAAGAAAGACAGCGAAGCAGCGAGAAAGCAGATTCCGCTGTTAGCACTCGGAGCACCACACGTGTCCCGATCGTTACACTCCATTCCCACATAACTCGCTCGGGGCCTCTTTGCTTCTGAAAGAGAGAGGGCCTGTAAATCATCCCCGGGCACATCCCGAGTAGAGATATGCTATTGCAGGTTGCCTACAGTGTACATAAATCGCA
>NW_028234433.1:16559178-16561678 GCF_977035675.1 Penaeus japonicus
CCACAGTATATGTTGCTCCTTTGATTCTGTTAGTTTTTGTATTGTTTATGGTCTTCCATATGAGTTAAAATAAGTAACTATAGGTGAGCTTGATGGACATCTTTGAAAATCAACATTAATGCAAATGTTATGGTTTTGGGACTGTACCTTTATATTGCATGTTACAATTAATAGCAAACTTTGTTTTGTTACCATGGTACAAATTTGAACTTGATATGATTATTAGGTATAGATTATTGTGGTACACAAAACAAATTGTAGCATATTTGATAACTTAACAAGGGAATCTAGTCATATATCCATACAGTATGAGGAATTAATAGTTCTTTAACTTTTCAGAATGGAGAATCTGCTCTACATGCAGCAGCACTGTATGGTC
Source organism: Penaeus japonicus (assembly GCF_977035675.1). Classification (NCBI taxonomy): domain Eukaryota; kingdom Metazoa; phylum Arthropoda; class Malacostraca; order Decapoda; family Penaeidae; genus Penaeus; species Penaeus japonicus. The sequence goes on from NW_028234433.1 coordinate 16,559,558, forward strand.
ATGTTCGAGTCCTGAAGGCATTGGTGCAAGCAGGTGCTGATCCCAGCCTCAAGAATGATCAGGGTCTTACCCCAATACAGATTGCTGCTCAGGCTCGACACCCAGAGGCCGTCCAGCTGTTGAAAGATGCCCAGTCTAAAAGGAAAGAAGGAGCGCAAACACCACCCAAACAAACATCCCCTGGGCCACGATCCCCTCGCCTTGTGCAGAGCATGAGTGGCAATGTTGTTACCTCTGGGCTAGGGAGTCAGAGCAGCAGCCGAGGTTCTTCTCGAAACAGTTCCTTAGGTACTATTGTAGAAACCAGCCCAGTACTACCACGCTCTGTAAGCTCCCCAAGTAACTCACGTCCTGCCCAGTATGTTTCATGTGAATTGAGTAACATTGTGGATGGTGGAGCACGTCCAAGATGCCATGGAGGTACTGGTTCTTGTACATCTGTTGCTGGCCACAATGCTTCTTCTAATCCTTCGCCATCTCCTAGTATTTCCAGTGAACCTTCACAATCCATGATCACAGCCCTACAGAAGGCCCCACGACATGCCTCTCACACTGACGTCAGCAGTGTTAAAAACATTTTCCGTAGAACTCTTGCATCATTTAGGCGATCCAGTATAGCAAAAAGAAGTGACAAACCACACGAACCATGACAACTCTCAATGGCCTCTTTAACTCCCCTTTTTCCAAACTTGTTTGCTTTCCAGACTGTATGATATTTTCAGTACAAATGCCTAATAAATCTCTGGTGATATTAGGATAGAAGGACTTATATCGGGATGTTCTATTTAGGAATTCATGGTGCTGAAATTAATAAAAAATGGAAATTGAAATTATGAAAGGCAATCCGGAGAAGTTATGATAAGTTGGTGTATTACTCTGCAGTACTTTTTTTAACACCATTCATTAACTTTTACAGAAAGAGCCTTTTAAGTGTTTAACATTATATTATTGTTAACATGCCATTTATGAGTTGACAGAAAAGCCTACTGAGTGATGAGTGTTGTGCCACTTTTTGCCTGAATGTTTCTCAGGTGTCAAATTTTGATGAAGCAGCAGTGGAGACTGTTTAGTATTATCTCTATAAAGATCTTGGTGTAAGTTATGCAAGCTGTTAGGCTCAGTAAGTGGGAGAAGTTCAAGATCTATTCATTATGAGGTGGATATTGTTCTTTTTTTATTATTATTATAAAGATGTAACATTTGAATTACAAAATAGGAGAGAATTAGTGATAGGACACTTAAGGTATTGTCTGTAGAGCAAAAAAGAATGAATAACTCAGCAACTGAATTTGAAGTTCATGATTGATAAAAATAATTATGACAAGATAAGAATCACTTTATGTATTATAATTTCTTTAGATATGAATTAGATAACAAAGTAAATATCACAGAAGGAATCAGCCACATTTAAACCTAAAACATTTTGATTACTAGAAAGTTTGTGAATTTTTTCCGTAAAATTTCACTTACACTTTCAGTTCATTGGCATTTAATATTTGTTACTCAAACAGACATAACTTTCTGTCTCAGATGTTAACTATCTGATACTTAATGGAAGGTTACTGTTGAACTAGTTAGTGTTCAGGGTGGCACAATGAAGGAATAATTGACTCTTTTCTTAAAGTTGCTTGAGAAAACCATATCTCCTTTGAAACTACAGGCATTACTATTTAAGGGTCTTGCCCATATATGGTCCAACCAGCTGTAATAGGCTTATTTGTAAATCTGATTCTGCTGGGGGTCAGGAGACACTTTGTTTTGCTTAGGTAATAAGTTCCTTTAGGAGGGTATAGGATATTTTGAATCATTGAACATACTTTGGGCCTGCATCTGGTTTAGCCCGAATCAGGGCGTTGAAAGGAACGATGAGAAAGTAGTTAGGCCATAGGCTTAGTGGTAGCATCTACGGCCTAAACACCAAGTCTTAAACCAAAAAGATAACACGGTTTTACAGCTATGTTATTCTATGGATCATGTTTATACTCTGTGAGTATAGAATATCCATTATTTTTAAACCATAAGATAAGATAGCAGTTGCTCAGCTGTGAAATCTGGACAAAATATGTTGAATGAATGTATGTGATTTTATATTGGATATCATAATGACAATAGATAGGTAAT
>NW_028234433.1:16584178-16586678 GCF_977035675.1 Penaeus japonicus
TCACCCTCCCGCTGATACCTTGGTCAATGACATTCACACGGGCAATAGGTTCTGTGGTCTCAAAGCCAGTCCGCCAAAGTCAGTCAGTTGTTGCTCACAGTAAAACGGAAATTGCGAAAGTTGCAAGACTCTGAAAGGGGGGGAGGGGAAAGGGGAATGAGGGTGGAGGAGGGGAGAGGGGGGAAGGAAGGGGTATGAGGAAAGAGGGGTGAAGGGAAAAGAGAAAAAAAAAGAGAAGGAAGAAAAGAGGAAAAGGGATAGAAGGTCAAGAGGGGATGAAGATAGGGGGAGGGGGAAAGGGAAAGGGATGGGAAGGGGAGGAGAGTCGCCATAATTCACGGTATAAATTTTTTCTCACTTGACATTTTCAGAATAGCGGCTGCCTATTCGTTACGACAGAATGAGCTGTGGTTATTTATTGGCTTGTAACACATATCTTACGAATGACAAATCAGTAACGCTGATAACGCCTTTCGTGATGTTATTTGTTGCTTATGGCCAATGATATAATTACGCTTCCATCGACGGGGATGAAATATGTGCAAATATCAAAAAAATATAATTTTTATTTCAGTGTTGATTATAATAATATCAGTATTTAAGAATTGAGGAATTTGCAGAAGGATTGCAATGATTGCAGCATTGACGATGATGATGAACTTAATGCTATCACAACACCAAGTTCTTCATCACTAGCAAAAGAGGCCACAAGTCATCACGCCTCAAATTTCGTACATCACCATCATCACTTATTATAGTTACTCAATAGCCGAAAGAGCGGATGGCACAATAAGAGCATGCTTGCAATGCGCAACGTGCAAAGGGGGTTGCTGTAGCCCAGATGACGGGGCGGTTGACGAATCTTCGTTATTCCCCCGTCACATGGCCGCTCCCGTCAGATAAAGTATTGTGTTTTTCTCTTATATAATACACACACACACACACACACACACACACACACACACACACACACACATATATATATATATATATATATATATATATATATATATATATATATATATATATATATACATATATACACACATACACACGCACACGCACACACATACACACACACACACACACACACACACACATACACACACACACACACACAAACACACACACACACACAAATACATGGAAATATAATACCAGCTTTCAAGGACCCCTCTTCTCTTTCCCTGATTTGTCTAACTCAACTTACAGAATGTATAATCTTACGTCTGTCGTCCTTCACTTTTTGTCTGTGCCGCTTTTCTCATCTTCCTTTCTCTCACTTGGATTGCTTATTCGTAAATCATCAGAAAATTATACAACCCTAGTCATTTACGGCAGGAAAAACCGGGCTTATTTGCCGTATTGAGAAATGTTTGTGCATAAGGCATTACGGGGAAAGGTAGCAATCATTTGGTTTGGTGCGTAACCCATAGAGTCCTTGGCTACGTAATGGCTTTCTGCGTGATTCGTATCATAGCAACGTTCTTGATTTAATGCCGCTTATTAAGTCGAACTTTCAAACGGGTTTCTCTATCATTTTTTAAGGACGTGCATCACGACTTGATATACCTTTTTTTTAGTATTAAAAGACTCTATTGTTTCCAGATAATTATTATTACAGTTTTGTGTCTCTCGTGTGATATGGGACACGAGAATTGGTAAAAACATAAAATGTAAAATAAAAGAAAGAGAGAGAAATATGGATATCTAGCACTGTTAATTCACCCGTGATCCTATCATGCAATAAAAATACGCATAACCTTCACCTTCTTTGAGAGGGAGTAGAATGCAACATGATAACTCATTCATGCTTGAGTAGGTCCCTGCAACATACGCGAATCAATGAAGATGAGTTATCGACCGTCACGGCGGGAAAATCGATTATCATAGTGTTAGCTTCACTTCCCATTGACGTCACGCATGCGCTGGCCACAAAATATATACTTTTTAAATATCGGTCAGTGATCGCATTGCCGGTTGACTGTCATGCTACTGCAGTGATCTATGACAGCTCACGATTGCTTTAGAAAGACGATGTATTTTCCTCATTTATAGTTGTGTTCGTTTTTTTTCTAGAGATGTACTAGTGCATTAATTATATGAATGCGTGGGAACAATCGTGTATATATTGATTAAAATGCAGTGTGCTGCTAAATATTACATGTTTTTGTTTTTGTGTTCGAACGTTTATATTAATCTTGTTCTTATCTCGATAATATATTTTTTTCATCAATACGACTTTCCTCTTCATTTTTTTCATTATTGACTTTTGCGATATTTGATATTTCACCAGTGCTGGAGAATTAAAAAGAGGAGAAAGTAATGATCCAAAATCGACGAAGAGATGATGAAGCTCTCCTAACATTGCCCAGGTGTAAAATAATCCTAACACAACCCGCTACACACTACACCTTCCCCCCACACCCGCCACCCACCATACCCAAAACCACACGCACACACATAGACCCCCATAAACACACACACGCACACGCACCTC
>NW_028234433.1:16604178-16621678 GCF_977035675.1 Penaeus japonicus
TACGATGTGGATTTTGACATATTACTTTCATAATCTACAAATATAAATACCGAAATATATGAGTGACGTTCCATTATTTTTCCTCGACATTACGAATCTTTTAGTTCATATATTTTTTTGTTTATGTGAGGTAGTGATTCTTCAACATGTATTTTGATTATTACCCGATCGTGATGATTTTTTAAAAAGTAATTGTTTATTGGATGTCATTAGAGAGAGATAATGGTCACAAGTAAAGTATATTCGTTTTATTCTCAAGTATGCTGCTGCTTGTGTTATATTTTCATATGCTTGTGGCATTCGATCAAATTACTTTTATTGTCATAATTCTTTCTTTCAATGAGCTCGCCACATCAAAGAGCACATTTACACCAAAGACGACTAAGTCACACCTTGTACAACCGTATAAAAATAATAAATTGGTAAAATTGAAAGCACAGAAATCACAAGAACAATTATCTGAATGAGTGCGTGGGTAATCCAGTTATTTACACGGTTCGAAACACCTTTGTTAACCAACGACCATTCATTTATTATCTCCGGTGGAAGAAGAAAAAACAAAAAACATTCACAGTGCGCTTCTAACGGCTGTCCGCAAAATAACGGTCAAACTCGAATTCTATGTTAGGATATTGTGCAAATGTGCTGTTTATAGGGAAAGCCAACCTGGCCAAGATGCTGATTATCAAATTTGTGGAAATAATATGAAGAAATCGGTTTTCACATCAACGTGCATTTCTTGTTTTTTTTATCATTAAATCTCCAGTTTGCCGAAGATATAGATTGCAACAAAATCAAATGAGAACCTAGTCGAGAGAGATTTTCTCCCACACTCGGATCTGAAAGAAAGTAAGTCTTGGTGAGTTTTCCTAACCTGAAGTTACAACACAATAGTGAATGCAATGTGTACCAACTTCGAGATACATGCTTCATTCATTAGGCACGTTCACTTGATCGAAAGAACTCGCCAAAATTCAGCTTCCCATTCCAAAACTTTTGAAGTGAAAAACAAAAAAATCTACAATACCAAGAAAGAGCAAAACAAAGTGAAATGTGCAAATATTAAACAGGTACATACATCGATTCCCCTTTTCGTGCACGCAATAAAATCTCTCACAGAATCTAATAAATTGTGCGTTTTTATTAATAATCCAGTCAAATGATACCATTTAACGTCAGTGATGAACATCGTTCTCGAGTGAGTTGACAATGTCATTATCTAAAGGAGATTTATTTCACAAGAGATCAGCCAGTCTCACAAAGGTACAGAGATCCTATCACTGCCCCTTGCTTTTATAACACTACTCTAACCTGACTCTCCAAATGAAGAGAAACATACATAGTAACAGTAATATCATATAATTATAGTCATACCTTCAAACCATGAAAAAATATATATACCAATGCAACGTCCATAATTATAATGATGATGATCACAAACCTGTGTCAATCTAGCAACTGTAGCGATGATATATTGTCCAAATCGTGGCGATGAATATGTGCGCAATGTAAAGGGAGGGAAAAAGAGTGTATGACGAAGAATGACATTGTAATGTTTGTGTGACAGCTTATGTGTAGGTGCTTGTGTGTGTATGTACAAAAAGGCAGTAGCGTGCACTCCACTCTTGTGCTATAAACATATATGAAAAAATAACGTTATCGATAAAAAAAAAATGAGGAGAAGAATTACACTGACTTCGAAAACATGAGATCCGACAACCGATAATCAGTTGCCCGGTGGCAGTCACAAGCTTATCAATATATACATAGTTCATCATGAGGAAGTTGTTTTTACATACATAACCCTTACGTTTGTTTCCTTAAAGAGCTTACACGTGGAAGGGGAAAGAATCGGGGAACAGAGGGGAGTGAAGTGTTCAAAGTGACGGCCCTGAAGATGGAAAAGGTCTCCTAACCGTTCAATGCAATCCCTTGCCATGCATCTTTGCCTGTTCCTTAGCAACTTCCCATTATTCAAATACCATACCATGTACCATTATCTTAAACTCCTAACCTTGTGTCAGACTAATTATCCTTTCCATTGTCACATATAGTGATTCGCTAATGTCAACCCCTAATTATTTCAAAACCAATGACATAGTATAATCATTCCCCGTTCCTTGGCGAAACCTTTCCTTCATGCCATGCATCCTAAACCTATATCCTTAAAATGTGCGTATTAATATCATCATTCTCGTTCTTTGGGTAATCCACTCCCGTGTATTTTGTAACAATAAGCTTATTTATACGTAAACTAATCCCTTCTTGTACCAAACCACGAAATGGAAACAATTACAACTCTCTTATGTCTGATATCAAGTGTTGACATTACTATGTCTTCTACTATACACTGCCCTATGGAAAACACCATACAGTTTCACTCATCGCACTGTTGTCGATTTCACTGTTCCCAAAAATTATCCTTGTCACAGCCTTCAAACAACCATAATGTACTTATTGCTGAGATCGTTTGTTTGTCTTCTCTGGGTTTCGTACGAGTATTCACTACTAAAAGCGTAATGGATTTTGAAAGAGAAAGATTTTATAATGAAAACAAGGATTTCAAGAATTTATGGAATGTACGCAACATGAATTTCGACGTCCATAGTTTTATCATAAAGATCCTTTTTTTGCGTAGAATAACTATCATATAAAAAAAAATGCCGCCCCGAAATCTAAAAGTAATTATCCTGCAACTACACAGTTTTTTTTAGCGGCGATACAGCTACTACGCGAATGTTCTCTTGCTTGTCTGTCGGCGTGTCAAACGGAAGCCGTTGGAGAGCGTGCTTCTTCTGTCTCTCCCTGCCCTTCTGGCGGTCGTGGTCCCGGCGGGTACTGATGCTTAATTATTCGTTTGTCTTTTGTATGACATGGATATCTATATATATTTTAATAGCGCATGAGATAATTCCCCATATGTACTCTCTGATGAATATAATCATGAATATAGAACTGATTCAGAATTTGTGATGTATGTATCTAATATCAAAATAAAAACATCACTTTAGACAAGTTTCCCCTCCCGATTCGAAGTTAGTGCACTTCCTTTATCACTCTTGAACTTCTCAACAGAATGTCAATAGTAAATCAATCAATACTAATTCTCGTACCCGTGACCTTCCAACAACCCATCTAGCACGACGGAAGACAAGCAAAGCTATAAAGTGTTTACAAGCACGGTACCCCAAAAGCCTTTGGTTTCTGTTAACTCTACTGAATGTGACTACAGATCCCGCCGTCCTACTCTCAATCTATGTACACAAAGTCTAGAAGACGGGCAGATCCTGGGCCTACAGGGAAGGAGGACGGACCGCAGAGAAAGTAAAGACCCGAAACTAACGGGCGAAAAACATTAATTGTGGAAAAAACAGTAGATTTTTAAGAACAATATATTATTTTTTTTCTCTCTTTTACTTCTTTTTTTTCCCAACAGGTTATGAAAATAGCCCTATGCAAATCACTTCGTCCCCCACCTAAGTTACACGTCGTGACCATCTGTCGACAAGACAACCGCATTCGAACCCGTGTCTCGAACGGGTGCTGGAGCGCTAACCGACTGTGGCGTTCGAACCAAAGGCGAGACGTCTGTCAAATAACAACAATCCCAACTAACGGAGTCCGCGGGAAAGGAAACAGCGTGCGAACTCACGGTTCTTTGGCCTCGGTTGAAATGAGCAACAAACTTTTTTTTTTTTAGCAGGAGACGATCACGCCAGCAGGTTCTTAAAGTAGGCCCACTTGTAAAATATATTTATATATATGTATATACGGCTATAAACAACGTGAAAAAATACTAGGCTACGAAGAAATTATGTTTTTCTTCACTGCAATGTGTATGAGGCAGTTTATTTCCCTCTAATCTCCCGGGACAAACGAGGTCGTTTGTTTTTAAAACACACGAGGTCGAAGCTAGTCCTGTTATTCATATCACGTGACCAGCTCCCTTAATATCTTACCGAGATTCATGTGTCTCTCTCTCTCTCTCTCCCTAGCCTCCACTCCATCATCCACCTTACAAACAGTCATCTTAAACACGAGTTCTCTATACTTTGTACTCGGACAACAAAACAACCTATGCAGTGGGAGTACGTCTCAAATATAAAAATAAGATCTCAGCACACCTCGCCCAGACCAGAAGAGCGACCCCCTGAAACTCCTCTCCGAGTTCTCTGGAGGGGGAGGGGGGAGGGGGGAGGGGGGCGGAGAGGCAGAGGAGTGAGGGGGGGAGGGGGGAGGGCTCGTAATCACCTCAATGCTACATCTCGGGCTACGGGCAAGACTATCTGAAGACAGCGCTGTTGCAACGAAAGCTCTTCTGTTGCGCGTCGCAGTGGTTGCACGATCCGTCCCTGGGACTGTTGCACCCACAGGCGCTACGAGACCCTAAAGCTCAAGGAAATGTCTAAAAGTCCTACAGAGTCTTGGTCAGGGAAGGGGGAGCACCTAGCCCCTAGAGGCCTTAGTAAGCAATGCTTGTTTTCATCGTCTAACACGAAACAATTATATTGGTCCATCATAACATAGTCCCTGTACTTCTACAGCATGATTCCTCACTCACAAAATCACTACTTGAACAAACTAGATTTTACAAAAGAGAGAAATTGGTGAGACTCAGTATATATACACATATATATATATCCACAAAAGGGTCAATACACATATATATGTATGCTCACGATCGCTTCCTGTTTTATTGTCTGTTTGGAACACTTTATTTTTTTTTCTTCTTCTTCTCGACTACGGCAAGTTAATAGATGATGTAACCCATCTGCAATATCGTGACAAAGTCTCTCGGTATTATTGTGTTCGTTCTCACTTTATCTTTTCATCGCCAACTCTGTATTCTTTTTCACGAACGCCCCTCTATACCCTTGTTCCCGCCACAACGAGTTCTTCAACCACAGTGTGCTTGCAGTAGCTGTGAACCGAGAAAGACGTGGGAATGTACTGTTCAGTCACAAGGTCCAAGAGTCTCTATGGCTAGGAACAGGAGAGGTAAAGCATGATCCATAAAACCTCATAAAAAAAAGCCTCATACCTCATATCGCGTCGGTACTTAAGACAATATCTCTGTGGCTGAATTCCTCCGTTGCTTCACACACCACCTGTTCGTCACACTTTTTTGCCGATTCTTACACCCACTAAGAGATATATTTCTATCACTCTATATAAACTTCATGGAAGATACGAGCCTAACAGATTACCAAAACCCCCCCTTTGTTTTTTGTTTTCTTTGTTTTATTTTATTTTCTCTGTTTTTATTATATTGTTTTCATCAACGATACAACACCCCGTCTCGTCATCACCTGTTCTCGGTGAATCTTTTCTTTACTTCAGGTGGATAGGAAACATATATGAAACTGTCGCTTTGCTCTTGACTTAAACTCGAGGTGTCGTAGTATTTGTCGTGCTCGCCCAGGTCCTGGTAGTCGTCGTAGTCGTCGAGATAGTTGTAGCGATTCCTTCTGAGTCGCCGCTGCTCGTAGTTGGGCGTGAAGGTCGTGGCGTAGTTGAACATGCGCTCCTCTGTGATGTAGTACTTGGACGACGGGTGTCCGTGGGCGTGGGCGTGGTCGTCGGGCGCGTAGGAGAGCCTCGAGTCCTCCGAGTAGTGTCGCGAGCGGTAGGACTGGCCGTCGTAGTCGCTGTAGGCGTGGCTGGCGTCGCTGACGTCGGGGTAGAGGGGCCCCTCGTTGAAGCCGGAGTCCCGACACTCACTCTCGGACTCCGTGGCGGCGGAGTGGCGCGCCTTCGTGGTGCGGAGCGACGGCCCGGGGCGCTCCTCCGGCAGGGTGCTGGGCGACGCCGCGGAGCCCTCCTGCGACCTGGGGGTGGGAGGCACGCTACACTTCATGTGTCTCTACAGAAGGAGATAATAAAGAGAGAAAAGAAACGTGTTTGCTGAACTGCTGCGAGCTAAATGAAATCAACAGAAGTATTGCATGGAGTGTGGAAAACACAAGCAGTTATCACAGGTCTTTTTGAATTGGAAAAAATGTATCTAAAAACCCATTGTCTCATCATGGCAAAAGATATTCACCAAAGGTATTACGTCAGAACAAACACATATAAGAAGCTGGGCGAAGAGTCCCATCAACAGCTCCCTACTCACTCGCACAGGACCCAGACGATGTAGTAAGCGAGGGACACCCCGAGAGTCAGCAGGAGTACCAAGCCAGTGACGAGACCCCATGGGAATTCAGGAGGCTCCATGGTACCAGCCTCCCAGTACCTCTCGCATGTCAGGTACCAACATACCGCACGGCTCAGAGCAGCTGGTGGGCGAGGGAGATGGGAGGGTTAGCAGAGACAGAACATTTACATTGCACAAGAAATTATATCAGATGAGAAAAAGGAGTAAATATGTGAAACTATTAACAGTGCGAAAATATAGGAATGTACTTCACAACATGTTACTCACCCTCAACCTCCTTGAATTGTTCCAGTGTCAGGTTGAGCAACAAGCCACCGATGCACTGCTGGATCAGTTGCTGTAAAACAGAGCAACATTAGTAAGGCCCAGGTCATGGTTGTGGCTTGAGACAGCGCACTCACAATGGAGCGAATCTCGTTTAAATCAAAAGCAAGCCATGATGATTCTGGAGAGAAAGAGAGAGAGAGAGAGAGAGAGAGAGAGAGAGAGAGAGAGAGAGAGAGAGAGAGAGAGAGAGAGAGAGAGAGAGAGAGAGAGAGAGAGAGAGAGAGAGAGAGAGAGAGAGAGAGAGAGAGAGAGAGAGAGAGAGAGAGAGAGAGAGAGAGCAGATAAAGGAAGGTGAAATGGTCACAAAAGAGTTGTGAGGCATTGTTGACCCACCTGGCACTTGACCCTGAGCTCCGCCAGGTGTTCCTCGTTACACGTGTCACGCCACGAGTGTAACGGGTGGAGAGGCAGCTCCCGCGGACCCCCACCCACCTGTCCGCTGTCATCTGTGGGCGTTATACATCCGTCACGTATGTGCACCACGCACCAAAGACACAGCTCTCTTAACCGAATGCAAGGAGGATTATCCGTTGCGTAAACTCCTTGCTTGTTGAGTTAAATATACCATGCATGCTCAAACGTTAATCTATAATCAGTATGTTGGTGAAGTCATCATGAAGTTAGGAAGGAAATCACAAGGCCCCGACACTGCACTGCGGAGTAAGGACAGCCACACCCTCGGAGACCTGGAGACCCAAACACGGCCTTACTTACTGTACGTCTCCTCCGGCGGGTTCGAGCACTCGCCGTCGTCAGCGTCGCAACCCGCCACCACCACAGGGTCGTCCACGGACCTCCTGCCGTCGTCGGGGCGCTCCCGAGAGAGGTCGGGGGCGGGGCGGGGCGTCGTGGAAGAAGGCGGGGGCGGGTGAGGCGGGTCCCGGAGGCGTGGCTGCCGCGTCCACTGGTACCACGGGTGGGAGGCGTGGGACGACCTCATCAGGCTGCGAGGGAGGGCTCGCTCCACCGCCTGGTCTGTGGAGGAAAGGTGGAGCTGCATGGCTACGACACGCCTCGGATGTAATGGAGTAATGGAGCAAAGGTAGAAGGGGATCCTTAGAGTAAGGAGGGAAGAGAAAGCTAAAGTATATCCGGACTGAGAAAAAAATAAAGTAAGTCAGGACTGAGAAAAAAGCTAAAGTATGTCTCTGGTCTGAGAAAAAGAAAACTGCCTGTGAAAAAAAGAACTAGTCTATGGGAACTGCTCTCTTTGGTACGTGAGAGTAAATAGAGGTTCGAGTCGTTATCGGGAAGGTTAGTTATACAACAACACCAGAGCGTAACTGCATTATCCCATTTTCAATAAATGAATCCAATCATGATAAAACAGTAAAACACATCTCATCACACTACAGTTCGCGTCTGGAAAACTGGTCGTGTGAGACCCAGCGCACCTGAATGCGTCTGTCCCTGGTGAAGAGACGGGGAAGACAGAAGGAGCGGCTGATGCCAGAGGTCGAGTGCCGTGGCAGCAGGGGGCGTGTCCTCGAAGTCCCTGAGCCGTTCTAGCAACACCTCGCACCGCATGACGTCACAGAAGTCCGCCAGGCACACTGCGTCCTCGCCCTACATACAGAAAGAACGTTTTGGATGAAAATAAAATAATGCTCAGTCAGTTACGCGGATTAATGATTAGAATTGTATTGCAATGCATGACGTAAAAAATAATAATAACGAAGACAACAGAAGTAAGTTTCTTTAAGATGTCAGCGATCATTTTAAAGAAGAGAGAGAGAGAGAGAAACGCTCTATCAAAGTAGGTAATACCTAAGGCAAAATATAGTGACAATAATAACGGAGAACAGAAGTATGGTTCTTTAAAAATCACAGTGTAAGAAACCCTTATTCCCTGAACTGAATGACAACCATGACTAATAGCTATATAAACAACCTTACTCTTCGTAAATAAAATCATAAAAATAAAGTTGAAATCATCAGCAAGTAAGTCTACCTTACTACTTTCTACATCTCTTTCCTGTTTCCTTTCCCTTCCTTTCTCTTCCTATCTTTCTCGCTTATTCTACTTCCCTGCATTTCCTATCCTGCCGAAGAAGAAGAAGAAGAAGAAGAAGAAGAAGAAAAGAAGAAAAAAAAAATAAATAAAAATACTCACATTATTGAGGTGGTCCTCGTGGCGGTTATCAAGGTGCCTATCAAGGTGAGCCTCGTGATAGAAGGCCTTCCCGCAGAAGCCACAGGTCCACTGGGGCGGTACGTGCACCTTAGCCTCCTCCTGCCGTGCGAACACATCCCTGGCGTTATGCAAAGGGCACTCGAGGGGCAGCGTTACCCCGTACTTCTCCAGCACAGGCATCCATCGCTGGGGGGAAAAAAGGGACGGGTTGGAGGTACGGCTTTGAATTTGGGGAAGGTGGAGATTTGTGTCCCCTTTTTTTTTTTTTTTTTTTTTTTTTTTTCGTGTGTAAAATTGCGGGCGAGGTCATTCATTTCTTGGCATTATTTTAGGGGTACCACTTTGATTAGATAGAATGTCTCCTAAGCGTTTAAACTTTCTTACGATATATACGATGCAGCCAGCCAGACACACACACATACACACACACACACACATACACACACACACAAACAAACACACACACATACAACTGCACCCCCCCACACACACACATCACCCCAACCCTAAACCCCAAACAAACACCCCACCCCTACCCCACCCCCAAACACACACACACCACCCCAACCCCCCCAAACAAACACCCCACTCCTACCCCACCCCACCCCCAAACACACACATCACCCCCAACCCCACCCCACCCCCAAACACACACACCACAAAACGACCCCCCTACCCCCACACACACACATCACAACCAACAAGAACCTCCAAGTAGCATTACCTTGTTGACCAGCTTCCTGACCAGGGCCGCTTTGTCTCGTATACAAGGAGGTCGGGGTTCCAGAGGGCCAGGACGAGGCACTAATGTCAGCAACAATACCACCAACACCTGGGAGATATGGACGGGCGTGAGAGAAAGAAATGTTTCTTTTGGTTTCATGTGTTTGTTGTTGTTTTTATGATAGTTATTACTCATTATTATTGGTGTTGTTGTTGTTATTGTGATTATCATTGTCATAATATTCGTTATTATTATTATTGTTACCATTAGCAATGGAATCGTCATTCTTGTTTTCGCTGTCAATATTATCATTATTATTGTTAATATTATTTTTATTATCTTTATCACTGTCATTATTAACTTTATCATTATCATTATTACAATTACTATTATCAATACTATTTTTATCATCATTTACTATTATTACTATTATCAACATCATCATAGTAATCTTTATCATTACCATAGTAATTATCACAGTCATAATTATAATCAATTTATCTTTATTACTCTCACTATTCATTTACCAATATCATCACTATGATTACCATTGTTATTATCACTGCTATCATTACTAGCATCATAATGATCATAACATAATCAGTACAACTACCATACCATAATCATAATCATTAAAATCACCATTACGTACATATTAATCAATCAAAAAAAAGTAAAAAAAACAACATCATTTTTTAAAAATATATTTCTGTTACTATTCAATCTGTTTCAACATCATAAATCTTATATTGTATTTCTGTTATATGATATAGATTTTCACTTTAAGGGCGCCATTGTGATATAAATCGTGACTATTGACCCCTGTGTGTGGTACTCTCCTGGTGAATTTTATGTGGCTGTGGTAATGAATAAAGCAGCTGATTCCACGCGTTTGTTTGGTTGCGTGGGTAGGGTGGGGGTAAGGTGGGGGGGAGGGGGAGCGGGGATATGTGTGTGTGTGGGAGGGGAGGGGGGAGAGGGGGGAGGGGAGGGGGAGAGGGGGGAGGGGAGGGGGGGAGGGGTATGTGTGGGTGTGGAGGGAGGGAGGGTAGGGCTATGTGTTGGGGAGGTGTATTGTGTGGGGGTGGGGTATGTGTTTGTGGTGGGTATTGTGGGGGTTGGGGAATGTGTGTGGGGGTGGGGATTGTGTGGAGGGGGGGGGTATTGTGTATGTGTATGTGGGGCGGGTATGTGCATGAATG
This sequence comes from Penaeus japonicus, assembly GCF_977035675.1. Classification (NCBI taxonomy): domain Eukaryota; kingdom Metazoa; phylum Arthropoda; class Malacostraca; order Decapoda; family Penaeidae; genus Penaeus; species Penaeus japonicus. Next base: position 16,614,723 of record NW_028234433.1, read on the forward strand.
TGGAGTTTGTATGTGTGTGTGTAAGGGAGGGAGGGGGGTTATGTTGTTTGTGTGGTATGTGAATTAAGTAGTGAGTATGTGAATATATGCTTGGTGTGTTTGTTTGTTTGTGTGCGTGCGTGATGAATAATAGTAACGATGATAGTAGTAATAAAAAGGATAATAACGATGATAACTACAATAACAATTATTACTTTTATCATAACAATAATAATCACAACAATAACAGAGGAATCAAAATCACTAATAACAATACCTGATAATTAGTAACGATAATACTAACAATAATAAGGATAAAATAACAAATATTTTTATCCAAGATTACTTTCATCTTTACCAAGAGTAACATTAGTACGATTACTACTAACAATAATAATAGTAATAAAACAATAAAAATAATAATAAATAATAATAATAACAATAACAATTATAAAATAATAACAATAATAAAACAATAATAATAACAATAATACAATAATAATAATAATAATAGCAGCAGTGGTGGAGGTAATAATAACATTAATGGCGATGATAATAATAATAATAATAATAATAAAGATAATAATAATGATTCTAACAATAATAACGATAATTGTAATTATGATAATAAAAATAATTTTAATCACATTAATAATAATGAAAATAATATTAATAATAATGAAAATTATAATAATAACAACCATAATAATAATAATAACAGCAATAATAATAATAATAATAATAATAATAATAATAATAATAATAATAATAATAGCAATAATAATACTAATAGTAAAAGTAACAGTAAAAAATGATAACAATAATTACAACAATAATCCTTATTCACTTTTTATCAATATCATCATCATTATCATTACTACCTCAATAACTAAAATATACTAAATAAGCAAGAAAAATAAAGAAACCACAGAACTCAAAGCAACACCAACAAACCCACAGCTGAGATGATGACGCAATCAACACCAGCTGATTCCGTGGCAGCAGGACTCACCTCAACCTTACGTCGACAAGTGGCCATTGTAGCAAAGGCAAGTGGGGAATGGGCGTCCGCTCATGGGTTGCGGGCGTGAAACCTCCGAGGGGACTGTCTCTACCACACGCTAAGCCAACCACACTACCACCATCACCACCACCACCACGCCGTATACCCAGGCCGTGCCCAGCTGCTGCTACACCAGGCTACCAAGCTGTAAACAATGTGGAGGCTCTAAGCTAAAGGAGTTTGGAGGTAATACGGCTTTGGAGGGACTGAAGAGGGTTAAAGCTGAGGGTTGATCTCTAAGCTGGAGTGGAAACAGCTTGCTGGAGCTTGGAGTGGATTGATCAAGCTTAAAGGACGAATACTTATAATATAAAACCCTGGATTAAGACATAATCTCTCACTAGTTGATGATAGAGCTTTATGGATCTTGGAGCGGAATGATCAAGCTTAAAAGACAAAAAGGTATAATATAAAACCCTGAATTAAGTCATAATCTCTCACCAGTTTACGGTAAAGCTTTCTGGATCTTGGAGCAGAATGATCAAGCTTAAAAGACGAAAAGGTATAATACATAACCCAGAATTAAGTCATAATCTCTCACCAGTTTACGATAGAGCATATGAAACCATGTGCTGAAGCTTCGAAGAACTGCCTTAGCTTAGTTATTTCGCACAGAACCCTCCCTCTTAATACCGCCTCCCCGGAGAAGGAATGAACACTCACATACGACACGAGAGTACTAGGAACAGCCATGTACAAATGAACGCAGTTCCTACATGGGGAAAAGTGTTCCATAGTTCCTGGCTACATATACATACGTCTTATACCCTTATTCCATGTCTTTAATTACCATGTGCAGAATGACCCTCAAATATTTAAATATATTTCCGTATGCATTCCTAAAAACTCATATATTTGCTTTATTATGCACTTTAACTCATAAGATTTTTTTTTTTTTTTTTTTTTTTTTTTTTTTTTTTTTTTTTAACGGGACATATCCACTACTCACAGACTCCCCGGGGAAGGGATGAACACTCACATACCACACGAGAGTACTAGGAACAGCCATGTACAATTGAACGCAGTTCCTACATGGGGAAAAGTGTTCCATAGTTCCTGGCTACATATACATACGTCTTATACCCTTATTCCATGTCTTTAATTACCATGTGCAGAATGACCCTCAAATATTTAAATATATTTCCGTATGCATTCCTAAAAACTCATATATTTGCTTTATTATGCACTTTAACTCATAAGATTTTTTTTTTTTTTTTTTTTTTTTTTTTTTTTTTTTTTTTTTTTAACGGGACATATCCACTACTCACAGACTCCCCGGGGAAGGGATGAACACTCACATACCACACGAGAGTACTAGGAACAGCCATGTACAATTGAACGCAGTTCCTACATGGGGAAAAGTGTTCCATAGTTCCTGGCTACATATACATACTTCTTATGCCCTTATTCCATGTCTACAAACACCAGATATTTTTTATAGTAAAGATAATATGCAACATAACCCTCAAACATTGAAATATATTTCCGTATGCATTCCTAAAAACTCATATATTTGCGTTATTATGCATTTGAACTCATAAGAATATATTTTTTTTCTTTTTTTTACGGGACATATCCACTACTTGACGCAAATGAGACAAAATGAGGGCAAAAATAACAAGTAAAATTGCTCATTTTTCATCTTATTGCTAGTTGTGCTCTGTTGATATTTTCTGTTAATCGCTTTAATGATGCTATTAGTATCATTACCGATATATTGTCATTGTTATTATCATTATCATTACTATTATTCAAATCAATATTATTAATATTATCACTACCATTACTATTGTTGTCACTGTTAATATTACCATTATCATTATTATCATTTTCATCACGAATATTATAGTTTATTCCAATTATCATTGTTATCATCCTTATCATAATTATCACTATTATCATTACTTTTTACCATCATCATTACTATTATCATTATCTTTATTGTTATCATTATCATCATGATTAACATCATTATCATTAGCTGGAAGGGAGTTTGATGATGATATCAGTAATAATAATGATAATAAGAGCAATGATAATGACAATAATAATCGACAAACATAACAAAATTAATGGTAATAATACTAATAAGAACAACAACAACAGCAACAACAACAATAATAATGATAACAATAATTACAATGATGATAATAAAAAAAATAACAACAACAACAATAATAGTAATAACAATAGTAACAATAACAATCATATATATATATATATATATATATATATATATATATATATATATATATATACATATATAACATATATAAATAAAATCAGTCACATCCAATTTCCAGGCTAAAAAGTCTTCTCAAAAATGTCTATCTCATTTTCAACTCTAATTGTGATCTCTAGCTTCTCTGGGTCTTTTCTGAACATTCTACACAATTTTAGGTTTATGATACATGAAGTATATATGAAGAGCAAGAGTATTTTTCTTGTGAATTTCGTAGAGGCTATTTTTTATGTATTGAAAGAATGCAGTCAGGATGAAAGGTGAATTCGTTAAATGATTTGCTACGTTTATAGGTTATGACACGTAAAAGGGTTACAACATATATGTGTACACATACATTTCATATATTTTCTCTCTCTCTCTCTATTTCTTGTAAAATTAATGTTTGTGCTTCAGCCGTAATTTTTCTCCTTATTCTGTCTTTGCTCTCTCTCTCTCTCTCTCTTCCACCCTCATCTCTTTCTCTCTTTCTCTTCTACCCTCATCCCTCTCCCTCTCTCTATCTCTCCCCCCTCTCTCTCTCTCTCTCTCTCTCTCTCTCTCTCTCTCTCTCTCTCTCTCTCTCTCTCTCTCTCCCTCTCCCTCCACCCCCCTCTCACACATACACAAACACACACACACACACAAATGCCTCATTTCCAAACACGTTGTCAACACGTTGTTCACCAAAAACTTAGTCAGGCGACTGTCAGTCTAGCCTGACACAAGCACATCATGCAGTTTCCTTCCTTCCAGGCCAACTGAGGGTATGATTCATGCACGAGCCTGTCATTACATGCTGTGATATATTTGCCTGGTATTGATCCGCCGTGAAATTCAACCATAAGTCTACCTTGACTCGAGTAAAACGTCGCTGCATCTACTTGTCATGTAGAACGTCAGTTTTGGTCCCAAACTATCGCAGTTTTCATCCTTCCTATCTACTGCCCACTGCAAAATCACAAATAAATTCGAAGTGAATAAATAGATAAGATGAATAAAAGGTAGATTTTAAACTAATGTATTTATATGTACAAACATACAACACTACTGAGGGATAACTATGGTATTCCTAGAATGCCTATGTTATTCACTTAGCATGACACATCTTTGCAATAGTCTTTTTATCACATAGATAAATCTGGCTTAGTAGATGTATTATAATAAATAATACCAAACGTGACTTAGGCACAACAACATCTTTCAGCCCAAACATGCGTCATGCGAGAGTGAAATAGTATACCTGCTTAAAAACAGGTTTGGATACAATATACTCTCCATACTAATCGCAGAACACAAGCACCAACACACAAGCACAATGCATTTACCAGAATGCACGGAATACTAACACTATCTCACCCACGCCCCTTGCATCAATAACCCCCAAACACAATACAGTATTACCCGGTACTCACAAGCATGCACGGTACAAGACACCAACTGCCACCCATTCCATGATACGACAACAGAATCAAGGGAAACTCGGTATCTAAGATCGCGTCTTCAGTTGTGCTGCTTCCTTACACGGAGCAAGTTTCCAATATTCTGTAAAAACAAAAACAAAAAAACCTTCCGTGTTGTTTGAAAAGCAGTGAGACCGAAAGACGAAAACCAAGGACCTTTACGTAGGTCTCTTGAAGATTCGCGTAATCACATTTCACAGGATTATATTTCGGTTCTCTTCTGTAGTTTATGAATTTTAAGGTAGTTGACTTTCGGTTACGTCGGTTACGTTCAAAAAAGGCCTTTCCACGTGTGTTCCAAGAGGAGTATATCCGCACGAGTTTTATTACAATGTACTCCCTGTCGTATACTGTGGTTTATTCGTATCCTTTGACTTTATATAAATTCCTGAAATATGTGTGATCAGATACAATAATAAATTATATTTTGGTGATAAAAATGCTATTGAATATTTCATTTACACTGGACAATCAAAATATAAGTTTAATTATGAAATAAGACATTATGGTATTTGACTGAATTCTAAAGATAATAGATTTTTAACGATTGGATAGGGATTGACTCTTTGACTGTGTAGCGAAATTTATCTTTTAATATCGTTCAAAGGTGTGGCATATCATCTGTAATGCAGCAAGAAACCTCTAGTGGTACAAAAACAACTGAATATATTTTTTTTTACCTCATGCAGGCGTATTGAATTATTCTAAACGGAGTTTGTGGCTCTAAAATCAGTTATATTAACAAAAAACATATTTGTCTTATACAAGCCGCACTATATAGTGATTATTTACCTGAAATAACATACGGGTACATATTCCCGAGAGCGATGCCGAATTTCACGTCAGTTCTTAGCTGTCTGCTTTGTCGTCTGCATATTTGTTAAGGACCATGTCTATAAGTATATACTTTTCGCTTTTTTATGCATAAAAGGCGTATCTAATAACACCAAACATTATAAGAAAATTATTGCGAGTACCTTTTTTAGAATTATGTTAATATGATGAATATTTTTTTATATGTAAGGTCTCTTTAAAATCAGAATCAAAATATCAGTTTAGCTTATATGAAAGATAAATAATTATAAAGGTAATAACTAACATTAGTCTGAGAAACGAAATGATGTGGTAAAAAAAATACTCTATTATACCACGCACGTCATAATGAAATTTGAACTGGAATCAAACATCAATCATGCAAAGTGTAAAATTGAACAATATAAGGGTCATTACATTAAAGTCACATCAATCCACCAATGTATTTTCATATCAATATGACGGCATAGTAAAGAAAAAAAATATTTATTTTTTATATATAAGGTCTCTTTAAAGTCCGACTCAAAACAAGATCAAAACAAGAAGCGCAGATGTTGTTTACATTGACGTCGGACACGGAAGGAGGAACTGGTATTAGTCATTTATTTTCCACTCATCAGTACTGAATCATTCACTGTTATTGTGTCATACTGAGTTGATGAAAGGGAAATTATTCAAACTTTAGATACCAATAGGTTGTGAGTCATGTGTTGCCAAAAATCACAATCGGGAAAAAAAGTTGTGACCAAAAATAGAAGGGCGAGATTTAAGTGATGGTCTTGTGCGGTTTGGCAATAATACCTTTGCAAAAACTTGATTGTAAATGTAAGACTTGTTTTTGGACAAGATTGACAGTGATGCTGGTAATTGAGGGAAATTTTCCGCAAGGGAGAAAGTTGTAGATTTACATTTATTCTTAATTATTAGTACGGAAGGTGTGAGAGACCTACACACTTATTCACATTTATTTTTTTAATAGTGTGAGTGATAAAAGTAAAATAGTCAGATAATGAAATTATTATATCAGAGGGGATGTTTATTCATTTAAGTAATTGATGGTCTCATGTTTCTCCATTTGAATTACTTTGCTAATCTTTAATTTGTAATTATGAATATGAGATTAGAATACAACTTTTTTTTTCCCACTGAGAAGGAAGGAGACCCAGATTTTCAAAAATCCACAGGTAATTTAATTAAGAGATATATAAAGGAAGTATCTAATTCCTGTCATGTGAATTGTTATAGTGTGTTAGAGGTGAAAGCATAGTTGCAATCTGATGGCCACAAGATTAAGGAAAATAGATGAAATAAACAAGCATATGCAACAGTACAGAATACCTGCAATCTTCCAATGTTGTTTTACAATCATGACCTTTTATGTGCCCTTGCATTGTAGGTATCCATAGACAGTATTTGA
>NW_028234433.1:16629178-16634178 GCF_977035675.1 Penaeus japonicus
TGAGTAGATATGTACATGAACAAAGTCTGATATAAACTTCATTCTCTCTCTCTCTCTCTCTCTCTCTCTCTCTCTCTCTCTCTCTCTCTCTCTCTCTCTCTCTCTCTCTCTCTCTCTCTCTCTCTCTCTCTCTCTCTCTCTCTCTCTCTTTCACTCTCTCTCTTTCACTCTCTCTCACATTTTATATCATAACCCAAATATCATTTGACAGGGGGACAATCAGTTGGGAAGTGACATATCCAGCATGACGCCATTCCACCTCCTGGCCTATGAGCAACTCTCGGCCTCTGGCCAGCGTAACTCAGACCCTCCTCCGCCATACTCGGAGAAGGAGGACTGGGAACTCCTGCCACACATGACATATTCAGTGCAGAAAAATATGTTATCCAGTAATAAGGTTAGTTTCTTTGTTGCAATCATGTATATAAATAGATATATGAATTTAAGTTTATCCATTGTAAATGATTATGAAATTTAAATGTTTTTAGTTAGGTATTGATAATATTCTCTAATTCTCATCTGTATATGGGGTAAAAGCATGTATAGCAGAAATCATATTTTGAAATAAATTCGAAAGGTGTTATATATATTGTGCGTAAATGCAATTTCTTTGACACACAAAGTTCACAACACAGAATTAACTTACTCTTTTTGTTGTTCATCTTCCTCCCCATTTCACCTTTCACCATCTTGACCCCCCTTCCTTCCCCTCTCAGGAGACCCTGCACGACCACAAGCCTCGCCAAAGGGATAAGGGCAAGATCCTGAACCGAAACCTGGACAAGAAGAACAACAAGTGGAAGTCCCCGGGCACGGGCACAAGGTCCGCCAATGTGAACGCCGATGTGGACCAGAATTCTCCGATTGGGGGCTTTGGGGATAGCGATTTTCCCGTGAATCCGCTCTATCATTTGTCTCTTCATGGTGAGTGACAAAAAAGGAGAAAAGGGTAGAGATGATGTCAGAGTATTTGGTTGATATCTGAGATTTTTTTCATATTTGTTTTTACATGTTTATGTCATTATTATGAACATGATGGTAATGATGATAACAATTGCTACTATAATATCATCATTATCATCATCATCATCATCATCATCATCATTATTATCATCATTATCATTATCACTATCATCATTATTATCATCATCATCATTATCATCATCATCATCATCATCATTACTATCATTATCATCATCATCATCATCATCATCATCATCATCATCATCATCATCATCATTACTATCATTATCATCATCATTATCATTATCATTATCATTACTATCATCATCATCATCATCATCATCATCATTATTGATACTGATGGTATTATTGATATTAACCCATCCCTGACGGGGGAATTCTAGCCTTGAATGTCCAAATGCCGGGGCGTTCGAATTATTAGGCCTAAATCAATTGAATGGCTGGCACAATACTGTGCCGCCCGGCCACTGGGCTTTTGAATGCGCGGTACACATGCTGTACCACCCGTCCTGTGTGGGTTAACATGGGATTTATGAAAAATAATTCCAAAGTTCAGGTATCACCCTCTCTCCAAGGACGAGTGTACTGCTACTTTGGATTGCTTTGCATTTGTGATTTTCTGATTATCAAAATAGATTAATCTTGATGTATAGATATCCAGCAGAACAACAAACCAAACTTTTTAAAGGGTGATTGAGTTTCCAGGAGAAGACTCATTTGTTATCTATTCCCAAAAAACGGAAACACTTGTAATTGAGCCTGAACAGAACAGGAAAAGTGACCAAGTTCAATTAGGCAATTAAAGTTTCTTATGATCTTTCTGTGAATAAAAAAAAGCAAATGAAAAAGAAAGAAAATTGATTTTAATGATAACTTTTTTTTCCAGGAATTGACCAGTTGGAAGTAGTGTCGGATGGCGATGGAAGTGTGTATGAGACCCCAGAGGGCAGCGTCGAGGGTACGGAAGAGGACCTCGACATCGGGTCTCTGGTAGAGGTCGTCATCAAGGAGGTGCCAAGGTGAGTTTCCTCTGCATCGCCCTTGTGTCTGGGGTAGCTGATGTCATTGTTGTTTTTCGTTCTTATTTGGATTTTGCACCTGTTTTTTGGTGATTTTGATAGGTGAAGTTCATGTTGTAGTGATATATGATCCTAAGCAAAAAATAGTTTGGGTTATGCTGTTAGTCTCTTTGGAATTTTATGTATTGTGTAGCCTTCTTATTGTGAATATATGTGGATCTATTTTTAGTATTAAATGCAATGCACTCTACAGGTTTGGTGTCATACGCTGGATTGGCACTGTGCCAGGAGACAAAAAGGAGGGAAGGAAGGTTGCAGGAGTGGAAATGGTAATAATGTTTTTCTTTGCTTTTAAAAAAAGAGTTACTGAATATATTAGTTAGAGGTATACAGAGGTGTAGTTTGTATGCCAGTCCTTGACATGATTTTGATTTTTTTAGAATTTTAGTTTTTATTAATCTGAAAGTAATGTAACTAGTAGCAATATCCTGATGGATGCCAGTCCTCATAATAAATGCCTTCAAACTTTTCTATTTTTGAATAGTAATAATGTAATATGTATTAACCCGTTGCTATTTTGGCTCCAAATGGTCAAAACGCCGGGATATTTCAAATATATAAGACTAACGTCTCAGGCTATTGGCCCACTCTAATAGCGGCCTAGCGCTACATGCCCGATCACCCAGCGTACTGGCCAGAAGGACAGCCATGACAAAATATCTCGTCCTTGGCGGGTTGATTTGCCAGCACTTGACGTGATATAATGCCACTGGCATTAATAGGTTAACCCATTGTGGACAGGTGTTATGACACACATGATGCAAGAGCTTTGGCCTGACGATGGGCGTCATGACGTATATCACGTTTGGGGATTTTGGGTCATTGTGCTATTTTATTGTGCTATGATTAAGGAGTGAGTGAGGATGACAGTTGAAGTCATAATTACTATAATTACTGTGATGTTAAGTTAACTTAATGCCCAAACCTAGATGACACACAGAGCAAGTGGTGACACACAGAGCGGTGACACACAGCAAGTTACCAGCTCTTGCTCTATAGTACTGCCAATGAAGGATATGCAGATGGAATAAGAAGAGGAAGGTGACTCAACCCATACCCATGTCTAAAATGTGCTCCTGTGCCAATATGGATGCCTAAGCACAGGTTTCCTTCCTCTTCCCTACCTCTTCATGTTGTCGTCATTGTAGATGGTTATATGTTTCATATTCATTCATAACAGCACACAAATATGAAAAAATAAAGTTGCTTTTTGTGCTCCCATAAAATAGCAATACTTCTATCACACTAAGAACAAAGAAAATAATGAGCTAATATTGATCATATACTACAATTTTAACTGCAGCACAGATAGAGCCTGTCATATAACACAAAAAGTAAAACACAAAAATGGCTCTAATTTTACAATGAGTGACTGAAAGAGAGTGGGAAAAGTCAAAGTATGTTGTGTGAAGCTGCCTCGCTCTGAAATAAAACCCATCCTGGAGACTGGGCAAGCGAATCTATCCCCCGTCCACAATGGGTTAATAGAAGGATGATGTTTGGACACATTTCATAACTTAGTAACATATTGTATCTCCAAAATGTGTATGGAGATTATTTTATAGAAAAAAAATATATATACACATTTATTTGATTGGTAATAATCAAGCTTTGACTTTGCTAGATATAAAATAGAGTTTCCAAGATGCAACCCATTTCTTTCTTTCTTTTTGTAGGAAGATGCTGAGGATGGTTTGTCAGATGGAACCTTCAGTGGGAAGCGGTATTTCACGTGTGCAGCTGGGAAAGCACTGTTTGTCCCATTGCGCATGTGTCACAGGGACAGTCGCTTCCTCGAGTCCATATCGTCCAACCCAAGAGCCAGTCTTGGTGAGTAAATGATGGAGAAGATTTCTCTTTTGTGGGTTGCAATGGGGAGGTTTTATGTTATTTCAAGCAGAAAGATGGTATAGATGAATGATTTAGTAAAAAAAAAAAAAAAAAAAAAAAAAAAAAAAAAAAAAAAAAAAAAAAAAAAATTGTGGGTCCTATTATGGTTATTGCATTTTTATATGTATGACTGTGAGATGATGACATTTACAACTAGGCTGTGTATGAATTGGTGAATGCAAACTTAAGTGTAAGTATGTATATAAAATGTACTTCATTATCTCAGGAACATAACATACTTTTAATATGAAAGCTCTTTGTAATAACCAGGCCAAGACTACGCCAAGTGTTATATTCTCCTGAATTGACTTTTTTTGAGAACTGGAGCTTTATTTGAATTAAGTGTTCTTTTTTATGAGTGCACTAGTAAAATCCTATTTACCAGCATAATGAATATGTTGATTCAGCTAACCATGTCATTATTACTTTACTTTAACTAATATGATGAAATTAAATGTACAAAGCATTAGTGAATGTTCAAAAGTGACACGCTGAATCCTGTTTTAGAGAATGATCTGCAGTACATATGAATCATTTTGTTTGAGAATTTTAAGGTTGCAAAAGTTGGATTGATATAACCTGGATTTTTTCCCAAATGATTTAGAGTTTTTAAAGATATGAAAAATTAATAATTAAGGAAAAACTCTAATCTCTTCAGTTTTACTTTCTTATGAATCTTTTAGTGTATGAAAACACTTCATATTTTGATAGATGCAAAGTAACTGACTATTAGGGAAAATGTTGAGAAGTTTTGTTCATGTGGTATTTTAAAAATTTGTGTAGGATATATAAGAAAGATGAAATAGATGATCTACCTGGCTTTGTTGAGTTTAATCTGTGCTTTATATTATATGGTGTGATTCTCTCCTACATAATTGATGATTATTTTTATTTGTGAGGATGGAACCCATTTATCATTTCAAATCCTTTATAGTAATATAACCCCTACTGAAGTGACTGATTCTAAAGAGAATACACTGCAAAACAGGATTTCTAGATTTCTTCATCCAGTCAGATTTAACCTTCCTAGATGGGCCTGGCCTGGGC
>NW_028234433.1:16646678-16649178 GCF_977035675.1 Penaeus japonicus
TTTGGAATAGTTCCTCATTGTATGGATTATTAAATGCTTTCCAATGAATGTAACTAAACATTATTTCACAATAGAATAAAGAAGGCAAAGTTGACTTCTATCCCTTCATCAGGTTCCTTGCAAGGTGAGAGGAAACCATATAATGTTTTTTTGTTTTTTTTTCTTAAGACTAGTTGTACACACAAGACTGAAATATGTGAATATATGCACAAGTGTGTCTGTTATCTTTATGAATATTAAGAATACACATAACATTGTCTTCATCAAAGTGTTAGTGCAAATATTTTTCCAGAATGTAGTAGAAAATCAGAGGTTAGTGTTCTTCAAAAGACCATGATCGGAGTTATCTGGTTCAACGTTTTGTGGAAATGGTGCCAAAAGTTAATGATAAAGTTTTTTTTTTTTTCTTATGAAATGCTATTCCTTTGGGACAAGGTGTAAAATGATTAAGTAATTGGTTTACAACACTTTAATGATATCAGTATATGCTTGATGTCTCAGGAATTGTAGTCTTGCCTTTTTCTTTTTTTCATCTGAACACAGTAAGAATCTGCAGCCTTTTTTAGTCCTTTAAGTGATAGTTTTACAGTTTGTATTTATTGTGTGTAAGTGTATGGTCTATTGCAATATTTTTATTGATTTACCTGTTATAAGTAACATGATTTTTTATCACGATTGATTATGAGAATGTTTGTTATTTATCTTCATCTCCAGTTGGAGTATCAATACTACTTGATTCACACACAAATGCTTTCCTGCTCTCTTTTGTAGTGAGGGCCAAAAGAAGAGGAAAGTTATTGCTCGCCTTTGCAGTCAGAGCATATGTAGTTCCATGTTAGCAACTTGAAGTGGGCCTTATAAATCTCCCTCTGGTATTCTTGAAGGAAGTCACTTTGTGATTTTAATCAAAATGTACCATACATTTATGTTGTATTTCTCTAATGTTCAGGTTGATTTGAGATATTGTAAAGAAAGAGAGTAAAGCCACAGTCACACGAGGTGACTTTACTAGCTGCTGTTGCAGAAGCTGTTACTGTTAGCCATGTAGTTGCCAAATGTTACTAGCACTAGCACTAAAAATATTCATGGTTACTGAATTTGAATATGGTTGACTTTGCTTGCCGGTAACCCATGACCTCATGATCACATGATCTAGTAGCTGCATATAGTAGCTCCATAATTGCTAATGTGAAAACGCAGATGTGCATTGACCACCACCAAGTCAGCTACTGAGCTTGTTTCCCATAAGTACACTATGACAGGCAATTAAGTTTTGAAGTGGTCAGAGGATAAAATTTAAATTTTTTGACATTAATAGAAAATTAGAATATTTGTATGATACGAACAGTGAAAACTACATAATGAGAAATGCAAGAGAGCACAACTTTAAAAGTCTTGATTAATTGAGCCGTTCCGGCTCTTCACTCCCTTATCCATTTTCTTTTCTTCTGGGTTCCAAGACAACCTAACAGTTCCTGTCCATTTTAGGCTCATGCTGACTGGAATAATTGGTTTAAAACCAGGTGCCTGACCGTTGACATGTCTTCACTCTCCACAAGAGGCATGGGATTACTAAACTGCCATATTCTTATTGCAACATTTGACTTGCTCAGTAGCAGTCATGTGGCAGGTTGTCAAAGCAACAAAAACAGCGAGAAAAGTTGCCTCTTGTGACTGTGGCTTAACAATAGCATTAGGTTTTGTGTACTAATTTTTGAAGGTTAATGCCTGATGCACAGAATGTGTTCTTTAAAGCTGTTCTTTGTATAGTCTTCATGTTGTACTTAATGTTGCATCATCATGCTTTGTTGCTGTAATTATGAAACTAAGCCATTTCTTTTAATTTAAATAGACTGTGTTTATTAATGCTTGACTGGGACTAAAAACATAGATATGTTTTGCCAAGCCATTATCTTCCAGTAGTGAATCTTGTTTTGAAATTTATTAAAAGGAAAAAAAAAAAGAAGCTAGACATGTTTTGCATTGTTTTTAAGCCTATTTGTATAATCCATCAAATGATCTGCACTCTTTTTCGTTATTGTAGAAAACTTTAGATGATAAATGTCACAGTGCAGTAGATATTGTTGTTTTGTAGTAGTGTAGTATAATAGTCGCAAGAAATACTGGAGTTTCAGTAGACTCTTGTCTAGATCTGTAATTGGTTCAAGATCATGTAAAAGTCTGTGGTAATATTTTTTGCTTATAGGAATTGTACCTCCAAAGCCTTTTCATTCCTGTTTTAAAATGATAAAGGTACACAAAATATAATGAGATATTTTGAAGTGTTCTTGCCTAGGAAATTGTTTTTAATGAACTACATGTGAAAGAATATTTTCATAATGAATCAAGAATATTCTTGTTGGTTGTCAGTATCCTGATGGTATATGCTGACTTTTTCAAGTTGTTAAGTAAGATTTAAGCTTTAAGTAAGTTTAGAGTTGCTAAATCCTGATGATATATATAGGGAGAGATTAAATAATAATGATACTAATAATAGTAA